>NW_018405719.1:20656-97169 GCF_002113885.1 Mizuhopecten yessoensis
CTGATTCTGTATCTCATTACTATGTTGTTTGTACTTGATTCTGTATCTCTTTACTATGTCGTCTGTACTAATTCTGGGTCGCTTTGCTATATTGTTTGTACATGATATGTAAGACACTTGATTAGCACTTTATTTTCATAGAGACCCACGTGGACCAGATATATCACAGGTATGAGGTCATATGCCACTTGAGTCTGATAAGCTTTAATTTTCCTCGATACCCTGCTGCTAATCTCGACCAAAATGAAACACTTGATCTACTTCCTTAGGAAATGTCGATCGAAAAGAAAATATGCGATATTTTAATTTCAGTTTGTTAGTTTAACAAAACGACGTCATTGAAACCCTTTTGGCTTAAACTTTTCGGGGTCTTCCCTGAACACCAACTCTTAAAATCGAATATTTACATAGCTGGTCAGTTGTGATGATAGTGAGTTATAGTCTAATGCAGAAATGGTGTACAGGTAAATTGCACCGGTAAATCAACTTCTGATAACTAATCAGATAATCAATAACTGCTAATAATTGCAAAATGATAATTAATATTTAGAGTTCCGATGATATTTTGGGGAATTATCATGTTTCGCTCTGTACTTGGAAACATCAACTTCTTTACTCAATGAAATTTGTATGAATTCTCTTATAGTTATTGTCATAGAAACTATTGTGTGCTTTGATACATAGATATTAGTTAAACTTGTAATTTCAGATTTGTGTGAACTGTGTTTAACTTGTGTGACTTCAGTTTGATATTATGATCTGTTATTGTGTGCTTTGATACATCAACTACAAGATGGTAAACGCTCAGCTCAACGTTAAGTTCACCACCAACAGAAGAGGCGGACAGAACCTGTCCCATTCAGAAAATTCTGGAGATGTTCAACCTCAGGTTGTTCAGCATCCCTCTCGACAGTAAACAACATACCAGCAAACTTCGGAAGACATCAACCCAACCGCGCCGCAGACCCAGCCAGTGTTGTTGCAAAACAGATAATGAACCAGGTCACCAACCGGTGCGTAGAATCTATAAGACCCATACCTTCCAATCATCAACGAGGACCTCAACCAACTCCGAGACAACGACTGAGATGACACCTCCAAAACCGTGGTCCAGCGACTGCCACCTTTTACACTGCCACATCATCTCTCTACCGTGCTCGCCGCAAACTGACTCCTCCACTACCAGAGACCTTGACCAACATCACCTTGGATAGAAGAGGGACAAAAACATCTACAGGCGAACCATTTCTCCTTATTTTTCATACAATGTAAATATTGATATATAATGATTATTTTCTATTACATAGTGCTGTATTAAATGTGTATAACAGTAATATGTATGAATACAAACTTTTTATCTGTTTTATTATTGACTAGTATCATATCTACAAAATGAGTTGACATTCTTAGTTGAAACGGGCTATAACTAAACTTCACAGGATTTCCTATATAAACACCTTCCTTTAAAATTCCCCAGAGTTGGTGTTCGGGGAATGAGCCAACTTTTCATCGTCCGGGCGCTTTTTCGGAAATCGGCTCAAATGTGAAATATTTAGAAATAGTACATCAAACACACAGCTAGTGGTGCTCTTCTGGTTGTATTTTTAGGATGCTGAACTTGGTCTAAACTATTTTCTTCAGTGTCCTCTGTATCCTTTACAGTTAAGTACTTTTACGTGTTTGAGACCGTTACCAGGTTATGCCCTGGGTTGGGGAACTTGCGGTAGCAAATACATAAAACGACCGCGTTAACAAAACAACGTGTAAAACAAAGAAACAGAGCAGTCCCTGTGTACCTCACAATGTTCCTACATACATCAGACATTAGATATAAGACATTTCTCTATATATCACACCTAACTTATATAAGTTCAATAGCAAATGGTACTATCTGTACCTAGAGCTTTATACTGTTATATCCAGTACCTTGTGTCGACAGCCAGTACCCTGTCCTGAGTACCTTGCAACGTAGTAAAGAGAAACAGAATCAAGTACAAACAGCATAGTAAAGAGAAACATAATCAAGTACAAACAACATAGTAAAGAGAAACAGAATCAAGTACAAAAAACATAGTAAAGAGAAACAGAATCAAGTACAAACAACAAAGTAAAGAGAAACAAAATCAAGTACAAACAGCATAGTAAAGAGAAACAGAATTAAGTACAAACAACATAGTAAAGAGATACAGAATCAAGTACAAACAACAGAGTAAAGAAAAACAGAATTAAGCACAAACAACATAGTAAAGATATAGAGAATCAGTACAAACAATATAGTAAAGAGAAACAGAATTAAGTACAAACAACATAGTAAAGAGAAACAGAATCAAGTACAAACAACATAGTAAAGAGATACAGAATCAAGAACAAACAACATAGTAAAGAGAAACAGAATCAAGTACAAAAAACATAGTAAAGAGAAACAGAATCAAGTACAAAAAACATAGTAAAGAGAAACAGAATCAAGTACAAAAAACATAGTAAAGAGAAACAGAATCAAGTACAAAAAACATAGTAAAGAGAAACAGAATCAAGTACAAAAAACATAGTAAAGATATAGAGAATCAGAACAAACAATATAGTAAAGAGAAACAGAATTAAGTACAAACAACAGAGTAAAGAGATACAGAATCAAGTACAAACAACAGAGTAAAGAAAAACAGAATTAAGCACAAACAACATAGTAAAGAGAAACAGAATCGGTACAGACAACATAGTGAAGATATAAAGAATCAGGTATAAACAACATAGTAAAGATATAAAGAATCAGGTACAAACAACATAGTAAAGAGATATTGAATCCAGTACAGACAGTATAGTAAAGAGATACAGAATTGGTACAGACAACATAGTAAAGAGATAAAGAATCAGGTACAAACAACATAGTAAAGAGATACAGAAGCAAGTACAAACAACATAGTAAAGAGATACAGAATCAGTACAGACAACATAGTAGAGAGAAACAGAATAAAGTACAAACAACATAGTAAAGAGATACAGAATCAGGTACAAACAACATAGTAAAGAGATACAGAATCAGTACAGACAACATAGTAAAGAGAAACAGAATCATGTACAAACAACAGTACAAACAACATAGTAAAGAGATACAGAATCAAGAACAAACAACATAGTAAAGAGAAACAGAATCAAGTACAAAAAACATAGTAAAGAGAAACAGAATCAAGTACAAAAAACATAGTAAAGAGAAACAGAATCAAGTACAAAAAACATAGTAAAGAGAAACAGAATCAAGTACAAAAAACATAGTAAAGAGAAACAGAATCAAGTACAAAAAACATAGTAAAGAGAAACAGAATCAAGTACAAAAAACATAGTAAAGAGAAACAGAATCATGTACAAACAACAGTACAAACAACATAGTAAAGAGATATTGAATCCAGTACAGACAGTATAGTAAAGAGATACAGAATTAGTACAAACAGCATAGTAAAGAGATACAGAATCAGGTACAAACAACATAGTAAAGAGATACAGAATCAGGACAGACAACATAGTAAAGAGAAACAGAATCAAGTACAAAAAACATAGTAAAGAGAAACAGAATCATGTACAAACAACAGTACAAACAACATAGTAAAGAGAAACAGAATCAAGTACAAAAAACATAGTAAAGAGAAACAGAATCAAGTACAAAAAACATAGTAAAGAGAAACAGAATCAAGTACAAAAAACATAGTAAAGAGAAACAGAATCAAGTACAAAAAACATAGTAAAGAGAAACAGAATCATGTACAAACAACAGTACAAACAACATAGTAAAGAGAAACAGAATCAGGTACAGACAACATAGTAAGGAGAAACAGAATCAAGTACAAACAACATAGTTAAGAGATACAGAATTAGTACAAACAGCATAGTAAAGAGATACAGAATCAGGTACAAACAACATAGTAAAGAGATATTGAATCCAGTACAGACAGTATAGTAAAGAGATACAGAATTGGTACAGACAACATAGTAAAGAGATAAAGAATCAGGTACAAACAACATAGTAAGGAGAAACAGAATCAAGTACAAACAACATAGTAAAGAGATACAGAATCAGGTACAAACAACATAGTCAGGAAAAACAGAATCATGTACAAACAACATAGTAAAGAGACATAGAATTAGTACAGACAACATAGTAAAGAGACATAGAATCAGGTACAAACAACATAGTAACATTATACAGATTCAAGTACAAACAACATAGTAAAGATATACAGATTCAAGTACAAACAACATAGTAAAGAGAAACAGATCCAGTACAGACAGTATAGTAAAGAGATACAGAATTAGTACAAACAACATAGTAAAGATATACAGAATCAAGTACAAACAACATAGTAAAGAGAAACAGAATCAATTACAAACAACATAGTAAAGAGAAACAGAATCAAGTACAAACAACATAGTAAAGAGAAACAGAATTAGTACAGACAACATAGTTAAGAGAAACAGAATCAAGTACAAACAACATAGTAAAGAGAAACAGAATCATGTACAAACAACATAGTAAAGAGACACAGAATCAGGTACAAACAACATAGTCAGGAAAAACAGAATCAAGTACAAACAACATAGTAAAGAGACATAGAATTAGTACAGACAACATAGTAAAGAGATACAGAATCAAGTACAAACAACACAGTAAAGAGATACAGAATCAGTACAGACAACATAGTAAAGATACAGAATCATGTACAAACATCATAGTAAAGAGATACAGAATCAGTACAGACAACATAGTAAAGAGATACAGAATCAAGTACAAACAACATAGTAAAGAGATACAGAATCAGGTACAAACAACATAGTAAAGAGATACAGAATCAGGTACAATCAACATAGTAAAGAGATACAGAATCAGTACAGACAACATAGTAAAGAGATACAGAATCAGTACAAACAACATAGTAAAGAGATACAGAATCAGTACAGACAACAAAGGAAAGAGATACAGAATCAAGTACAAACAACATAGTAAAGAGATACAGAATCAGTACAGACAACATAGTTAAGAGATACAGAATCAAGTACAAACAACATAGTAAAGAGATACAGAATCAGTACAGACAACATAGTAAAGAGATAAAGAATCAAGTACAAACAACATAGTAAAGAGATACAGAATCAAGTACAGACAACATAGTAAAGAGATACAGAATCCAGTTCAAACAACAAAGGAAAGAGATACAGAATCAAGTACAAACAACATAGTAAAGAGATAAAGAATCAGGTACAAACAACATAGTAAAGAGAAACAGAATAAGTACAAGCATCATAGTAAAGAGATACTGAATCAGTACAGACAACATAGTTAAGAGATACAGAATCAAGTACAAGTATAGTAAAGAGATACAGAATTAGTACAAACAACATAGTAAAGATATACAGAATCAGTACAAACAACATAGTAAAACAACATAGTTAAGAGATACAGAATTAGTACAAACAGCATAGTAAAGAGATACAGAATCAGGTACAAACAACATAGTAAAGAGAAACAGAATTAGTACAAGCATCATAGTAAAGAGATACTGAATCAGTACAGACAACATAGTAACGAGATACAGAACCAGTACAAACAACATAGTACTGAGAAACAGAATCAAGTACAAACAACATAGTAAAGAGATACACAATCCAACAAAGAACATAGTAAAGATATACAGAATCAGTGCAGACAACATAGTAAAGAGAAACAGAATCAGTACAAACAACATAGTAAAGAGATACAGAATCAGTGCAGACGACATAATAAAGAGAAACAGAATCAGAACAAACAACATAGTAAAGAGATACAGAATCAAATACAGACAACATATATATATATAATCAGTAGCAAGCTTTAGTGCTGGTCTGCATGTCCGAGGAAATAGCCTTTATAAAGTGATATCTTACACACGTTTGTATTTGAACATAAAAAAATACTACCCAAGTATTATGGGAAATAATGGATGTTTTACTATAAAAAAGAAAATTATTGAAACAATATGCCGTTTAAGCCGAACACCATTGAGCGGTTTTAATTCGTCAAGGACTCCCCAATCCTTTGCAGCTGTGTTTTCGAATCCGTCATCTTATTCTTTAGATATTCTCTAAACGATATTATACAGAGTTTACTCGCCTTCACGGTTTGTACACTGCTTAATCCCGTAATTATTTCCGGTATTGTACGTTCGGCTTATACTGCTCGTATCTTTTCACAAAACTCATAATATTGTAAGTTTTAATTTAAAAACAGATCCTAAATCTTGAATATTTATTATTTGTGTAAATGACTTGATTGGAGATAGGTTATGAATATTTTAATAGTTGCATGGTGAAAACGATAAGGTTTCCGCTAAAAGTACAAACAGCGAGTTATTATACTCGTTTGGAGAAGTTCGCATGTTTTGACGATTAATCTTACATGTTTAACGCCACGAGACGTTACCCTTAGCCTCACAATTACGCCGGTAAAGTGGGAGGGTTTTTGCCACTTGGTGTTAATGTTTTTACACTTGGATTCAGTAAGCATTTCATTATCTTCCCATGATTCGCCACGTAATCAGCTGAAACAGTCAAGTAATCCCCTCAGAATGAACACACGACAATAGAGACCGCCATCATTGAGTTTTCTCAGTGTTATGTTCACGGAATTAAAATAAACTTAATGCTTAAAGGTGTTTTATGGAATCTAGGGATTTTTCTTCCTAATTCCGAATCAGTCTGTTCTTAAGGTGGAACTGGAGACTGGTCTACCAACTTTTTATAGAACATGGCATTCCTGTTAAAATGAAATGTTGTGTGATATTTGCTTCACCTAAACCACAGGCTTTTCTAATTTGAAGGATTTACTTCAAAAGCAACTCATCGAATATATCAGAGTTTAGTTCTGTTATCATTACATTATAATTAAATCTTTAGCTCTCAATACCAGAATTTAAACAGTCTCTGTTTCCCACATATACACTATACTGTTAAATCTATGTCAATACTGTCCGCTTTGTTATGTTTCTCACACTCTGAGAACATATACACTATACTGTTTAATTTATGTCAATACTGTACGCTTTGTAATGTTTCTCACACCCTGAGAACATATACACTATACTGTTAAATCTATGTCAATACTGTCCGCTTTGTCATGTTTCTCACACTCTGCGAACATATACAATATACTGTGTAATATATGTCAATACTGTCCGCTTTGTTATGTTTCTAACCCTCTGAGAACATCTACCCTATACTGTTTAATCTATATCAATACTGTCCGCTTTGTCATGTTTCTCACACTCTGAGATTATATACACTATACTGTTAAATCTATGTCAATACTGGCCGCTTTGTTATGTTTCTAACCCTCTGAGAACATCTACCCTATACTGTTTAATCTATGTCGATACTGTCCGCTTTGTAATGTTTCTCACACTCTGAGAACATATACAATATACTGTGTAATATATGTCAATACTGTCCGTTTTGTAATGTTTCTCACACCCTGTGAACATATACACTATACTGTGTAATCTATGTCAATACTGACCGCTTTGTAATGTTTCTCACACTCTTCGAAAATATACACTATACTGTTTACTCTATGTCAATACTGTCCGTTTTGTAATGTTTCTCACACCATGAGAACATATACACTATATGTTTCTCACACTCTGCCAACATATACACTATACTGTTAAATCTATGTCAATCCTGTCCGCTTTGTTATGTTTCTAACCCTCTGAGAACATCTACCCTATACTGTTTAATCTATATCAATACTGTCCGCTTTGTTATGTTTCTCACACTCTGAGAACATATACAATATACTGTGTAATCTATGTCAATACTGTCCGCTTTGTTATGTTTTCACACTCTTCGAACATATACACTATACTGTTTAATCTATGTCAATACTGTCCGCTTTGTTATGTTTCTCACACTCTGAGAACATATACACTATATGTTTCTCACACTCTGAGATTATATACACTATACTGTTTAATCTATGTCAATACTGTCCGCTTTGTAATGTTTCTCACACTCTGAGAACATATACACTATACTGTTTAATCTATGTCAAAACTGTCCGCTTTGTAATGTTTCTCACACTCTGAGAACATATACACTATACTGTTTAATCTATGTCAATACTGTACGCTTTGTAATGTTTCTCACACTCCGAGAACATATAAAACGGCAATTTTTTGGCAGCAGAGCAGCGCACCCTCTCCTCTTGTACAAGTTTATTTATTCGGTATCCCATGCAAGTCTGGGGAAACTATTGTCCTGTTCCATCCCACTACATGGCAATAGCAGGCGACTAGTAGTCCCGTTACGGGCCAGTGGTAATAGGCTTGTCAATGTGTATCTACGGATTTCTTTCTGTATTTTATTGTAAGATTTGTCCACAAAATATCATCAAACATGTGTTAAGTAAACATGTAAGTGTATGCTGAAATGAGACATCAAACAATCCTTTATTTTACTGTCGCATCATCTGTACCTCAGCCGAAAACATTCGGAAGTCTAAATCGCAGTGAAGTACTGTTCTGATTGGTAAATACGTACCAAAGTGACATCTTTTCATAGTGACAAATACAACTATTTTACATATACATTTGTATTTCACTATGGCGTGTCAAACGTTGCAAATATATTTACAAATATTGAATACAAATATAAAATTTCGAACATAAATATAAAATTATTGAATATTGCAACGTTTGACACGCCATTTTTCAATAGATCGATTATCACATTATTTTTCATGCTTGGTCGTGAAAAAACATTTCTGATGGCGAGCACGTGGACTGGGTAGTTTATCCACATGTGAGCGGTGATAAAATCGTTCGAACGACTGGAAATACTATTTGATAAACTGTTAACCATTTTTATACTAGTACTGTTACCTTATATATTATTTTCTTCAATCATAAACAAGTCAACTAAATAACATTTCGTCCAATTGACTTTCTGGCCTAATTGTCATTAAGATCCACCCTCAGTGAGAAATTTAAACAAGATTTACGCGGAGGAGTACAATAAACCTTGGCTCTTCCGATTGTCTTTTATCTCAAAGTGGTGTTACTGTCCTCACAAAGGATATGTCTTTATAATTGTGTAATGATTTGTTAATGGTGGACTATTTTATTACGTGGAACACCGTTTTGTTGATACTATCTCCGGTTCCTAACGTCATCTTGTGTTAGCAGACATTCTATAGTGAGAAAAGGCATTTTCAAACGGGAACATACATTTTCAGTTTGTTCTAAAGGGAGTTTTTGGCGGGCTGCAGTTAAAAACAAAAACCGCGCAACTCTAACATGAAGGAAGGAGGTCACACACGATCAGGAATCTCGCAGAAACACGCTTTTCTTGGATATCTATAACTCATACACAGTTCCTGTTAGACGATGGTAATACTTTGTTTTATAAATGTTTACATATTTATCCAAATAACGGAACACACTGGTTTATCATTACCATCAGTAAGAGGATGTTGAGAAGACCAGACCCAATATATGTCATCATAAAGTAGGACCAAACCCGAGAATCACGGCGAGACGAAAGCCCTCTATCCACCTGCGCTTGCAATATTTTCTCTCGGATTCTACTTCCCATAGGAAGCACAGACGGACCTTATGTGACCCGTCTGTCCGGTTATTGTTATATGGCGGTTTTTACGATCTGACCAGGAAGAGATGCAGACAAAGTTCAATTACATTACAGCGTGTTGACATGTGCTCGCTGTGACCTGATGTACGAGATATTCATTTTAAATTCCAACCCTTGCAGTAGAGGTAATCCGCGCCACTTTCTGGTCGATGCTAAGTCAAAGATGTACATACAAATACATGTAACGCAGGCAACGCAAATGAACCACACATATTTTTTTTTTCATTTGAATACGAAATAAATTCGTTGAACTTGTCACAAAGGTGTTTCTGTCGGTCGATTTGTCTGGACACTGCCACTTCCACTGACGAATCCATATATCTACACACAGTAATTGTTCAATATGTCTCGGAGTTACACACACTTTTGTCATGTTTTAAGGTTTAACGACCGTTTTAGTTTAAACCAGCCTCACAAAGACGTCACGATTTCGGATCCGAAATAGCGGCATGTCTGCTTAGTGTTGATTTCAATACAAAAGTTCTATTCAGTTTTCCAAAGTAGATGAAACATATAAAAAGATAACATCATATAAGAAAACCAGTTATATGTGTCAGGGAAATCGGATTGAGACATGTAGAGGGGAGGTGTGTGTAAAGAAAGGTAAGGGGGTGTTTTAGGAACAGGTAAACGAAGGCAGGTAAAGAAGGTATATAGAAAAGACAAACAGAGGAGAGAGGCATATGCAGACCTGTTTATGAAGGAGAGAGTTCTTTAGAAACACGTCGTAAAGCGATGTGTAACCTTAGCTCTGTTTAGGTGTAGAGGCTTTCTGATAACCCTGACATGTATCCAAACTTTTCTAAAGGTATCTCAAAAACGTGCATTCCTCATTGGGCCGTGTAAGCTGGTCATATATTACCGACACGACTTGTAAATAAGTGGCCGACTTTAACGAGAGCCACAGTAACATTTTAGATAATTTTTGTATCCATCATTCGCAGGCTAGAGTATTTATGTATGTATCGTGACACGACGTATGATGTAAGCTGTGCATGTGAATTCTTTTCAACATGACGATTTACACATCTCTATAACGGAGACGTAACATTCAGAGGGTCATGGCGGTTAAGTTAACCTAATAGTAATAGTACATCGAGGGATGTTGTCGAATGGTCGGGAGAGTATATCAACATCAAACACCGCAAATTATCACTGACAGAAATTACATGAAAATAATTTATCATTCTCCTCGTCGCTAAAAGCCCTTTATCTTGCGGATTGTCTTAACGGAATTAGTTCTAAATTACATTAGGAAGGCAGTAATAACAACAAGAAAGGTATGGCCACCGAGACTTATGACGAGGAGCTGCGTCGTCTGGACGCCTGTCACAATTACTTCGCTTGGCATTGCTTACAAGTTTCTCTCCTGAACGTATTGGAGACATGTTTTTCTCGTAAAATATCGAAACCACGTAACAATCCACAGTATACACATACTGTGCCGTACAACTAAACCTCGAAGCTAATCGACATGGCTACATGTAATAGTCCATGGTCATAAACTACATGTAGAGTAAATCCTGATGTTGATTTTGACATTAGTTCTATGAAACACGTTAAAATCAGAAACGTTTAACGACCCATGAACATTTCAATATAATGTACATACATAGCAGTGCATAAAAGACTATAAATGCAGATAAAGGAAAACCAAATATTTACGAAATTAACAATTTTACGTTCTATATTCCAGCTTTAAGCCAATAATAAGCGCTATTGTCAGTTTCAAAATACGTGTCTAACAGCTTAAATCATAGAATGTGCCTATTTACGTATTCTGATCAATCTAATGATAAAACTGTATCGCATTCCATCAGTAGACTCAAGTGTATATTTCCATAGTTTTCCTTGGAATATATTAATACCTTTCAAAGTGAAGAGCTACTCGACAGCTATACCTACAAGACAATGCGATTTGTGATCGCTGATCTGCTACTATATCTCGGCGTCACCCACCAACACCGGGAACGGGACTTTTACAGAGGTTTCTTATAATAAAAGAACAAGTATCCTCTCGTGAGGTGAACACAGCGAATTGCTAACTCTTGAGACGTAACGTTCGCATTAGTCTTAGTCCCTTGGAAGCGACAGGAACACACGGCTTATACACGGATCATCTTATGTTATATGACTATTTTATGATTCAGGGCAAGATTGGTTTAATATAGTCCAATTGACTTTACTCATATAGCTTTAGTCCAATTATCTCTAGTCCGCATAACGGTACTTCACTTGTAACGAATCCAAGGTGTTTCTGGCCTAAGGTTTATTCCCAGTATCAAGTGATATACTTATGTGAAATACAGTGATGTAAGTTTTCCCTCGAGAACGTATACGAGTACATATAATCAACGATGGTGAAGTTGAACCCAATTATCTTCTTTGGTGCGCATACAATTGTCTCGGTGTCCTTTTTATTCAAACAAGTATTGTCTTTGAGTCTTTCATATTATTACGAGTCTTAATTTAAATGTCTGAATGGTTCGTGGTCGTATTTTAGGCACGTTTACAGGCGGTTTTTTCATCCACCCCTTTCAAATGACAAGTATAACCAAATTCATAACGTCATGTATGGATATATCTACTGTCGACCTTTGCCTGGAAAATTAATGTCGGCATGTGTTCTGCAATATGCCGCCCAGTCAAGACGGAAAGGCACAAGACAAATAAACACGAGGTGACCAGAACTTATTTTGTCATCAAATTGAACAGACCAGGACTGCCGATTCAGTGTAGTGCATGGTGTCTTTGAAAATTGTTTTGATGTCGGGAAATATTTTCATCACATAGTAACCTAACTTGTTCAAAGCGTCAGAAAGTCCTTGTATTGTGTTTGTATTAGAACTAGTCTGTACCTATCAACCCAGCAACATGAATGTCGGTCTTAGATAACGGCGGAGGCGTGAACAGATATACCACTCTTGTTTCTTAATGGCTGGCTTCGATCGCAACAATTGGTATCACATGAGAACGGCAGACATCTTAATTCGATTGTATTGCTTGTCAATTTACATAACAGCTTCAGGTATATTTCCTGTCCCAGTCTTCCCACGAAGGTGGATAGGTGGTATCGTGAGGCACCAGAACAGTACTTTATTACAACACGTGACTGACTGAGATATGAGAAATGTATCAGTAGACACCCTACAGTATCGTCCAGGAAGACCCATCGTCCTCACTGCTGTCTGAAGACTACCGCTTTCCCCCTTCCAGGGCTTGTACATTCATTCATAACAGTACGGAAAAATAAAGAGGCGCCGTAAAATAACCCGCTAACAGTTTCCAGGTGTAACCCAAGTCGCCATCCTCCGTATTCATAAAACACTGAACGCCATCTTGGAAGTGAATGTCACAAAGTGTAATACATAAAGGATTTTTGGTATAGTTATAAACTCGGTCCGAGTCACTTAGACGTCATGACTTCGCCTTTGATGAGAAGACGAATGTTTAGGATGCCATTGTGTTTGTAGCCTACATTATAATGGACCATATCCTGGTAGTGTACCTTCGTATCACACCCTGAAATATATAAGACACCATTGTCCGATTCCGTATGTAAGATATTTTACGAAAATGTCGTGATTTCATTCAAAGAGTTCTCCGCTAACTAATGTTCACTAGCAGCACAGCGATACATTTTCTTGGCACTTCCCACTTACTTTGTGCATTCCTTCTTGGACAGGTTAGATTACAAACGTTTCTGGGACATCCCCAAAAACAAGATCATAACCTTTGTTCTGCACATCATTAACAACGGACCATTCTTCTATCGATCATTACCGGGATATATATAGAGACACGCGGGCTCCATGAAATCATGTTAACATCTACCCTATGTCACAAAGCGCAAATCGATGCACTTTATTTTTCTAACCATAAAAACAACATTCATCAACTAATTGTATTGCAAAATGATATATTCATGGAGAAAGACTCTGGGATCGAAGTAAAAATATTCCATGAAAAAGATTTTAAAGATTCAAGATATTGCAATAACTGAAGCAAGATTTCAAGATTTATTTCCACACTCACGACACACAAGGTGTGTTACAAGGTCAACATCCTAATACATTTCAATTACATAGCAAAGTCAGTACAGATTGTGTATACAACATGTAAAATTTCTACAGAGTACAGATTGATTGAAGTAACGGACACATGGACACTTTCTTACGTACATGCGGTTTAAAAAGTGTTTACAAACATATTAATTACCGTTGACAACTTGCTTTGTCATTAAATAGGACTAATAAATGACCACTTCAACGTATAAAATGAATATGTATGAATTCACGAATGTCTATAATATATACATTCGTAAATAGCGTGGTAGATCATTGGCCTTTAGATCCTCTAGGATACATTCGTCTGTACGAGATCCCCCCGCCTCAATAAGGAGAGGTTATTAACCTCGACATTTAGCTACATGTATACAGATATCAATTCTAGACACCGGCGCCGACTTTTTCCCAGAGGGAGTGGTGTGTCGCTTCTAATTGACCTGATGTAATATTACAAACAAAATATTCAGAACAAATCTGGCTCAATTTCTTCCACAATATTTGTTGACTTCATGATATTTTCTAGTTTTCCCCTTGATACAGTTAATGATGTATATATGTTGGGCAGAATTTGATCACACGATAAATTGCTAATTATATTCCATACAGACCCGTATATTGGTATTGTGACGGATGTGAGCAGCTGTTTGGCTTTACTATCACCATCATTGTCACAAAGTTCTATTGATGTTTTCCTAACTACCAGCTATACGCATAGCGAGTATGGCATAAGTCTCACAACAACATGTCAATTATTTTACCTTTATTGATTTCAAAACACAGGGAAGCCTGCAGTCCATGTTTTTTCTAGCGGTCGCTTTATAAATTAATAAACTGTTTATAATATATTGTTCGTATTCAACATAAAAACCGCTAAGCGTTGTATGTCGTGTCGTCAGTTCGATACTCCGTTAAGATGTATTGTTTTCGAAATCATAAAAGTGCAAGTAAATTAGAAAGAAAACGAGAAGAATGAGACTTGAGGCAAAAGGAGACAAGTAATGGGATGTCTTTTACAAGTCTGCAGTCCACCATTGGCGAGACGATGATACACCAAGCAAATCAAATATACATCCCACGGATCTGTGGAGGTGACAGCTAGGTGGTGGACATCCATAAACACTTGGTTAACTGAAGTAAACGCTAAAAACTGACAATGTATGATAAGTTAACTCGAAAAGACATTTTAACAGAAGGGATTTGGACAGTTTTACTGTATACACACACAGTATACGTATCAAGCTAATTAAAACCAGTGTAACGTAGTGTAATGATAGATCTGATTTTAATTAGATTGTATACGTATTAAACGTGTAACAACTTTTCAAAACCAACAGGTCCCTTTACTTTGCCAAGCTTTGACCGTCTGTCGGCCAAGCAGACGTTCACATATGCTGTGTATTAGTAAAGGTTGGATGTATTTATGCTTCCAAACTGATGAATCTTATTGCAAACTTTAAGTATTTTACCATCTCTATAATAACAAAAGTAAAAACCTTGTATTGCAGGCAAATAGCTATTTATTTCCCAAAGACTTGAGACTCAAATCAACATATAAAGGACTTGTTTGTGTGATTGGTGATGAAAACCTATTGCATATATAACTACACTCTCACTAAAAAATCAAACAAGATCAAGAACAAAACTTAGAATACATACAGACGATAAAGTCAAAATACAATTTAAAAACAACGGAAAAGTAAATTTGTAGCTTTACCATTAACAATTAGCTAAACTTCATGTAATGAAATCCCGGGTAGCGCGTGCTTCGTGAACGACCTTGGAACCTGCAATATATTGAAGACAGAGAATGGACTTGATAAACACAGGTTGTAATGGTATCAGCTGTCCTATCGAGACAGCGAGTGGACTAAGGCTATAATGACATGGTATCGGCTGTCCTATCGAGACAGCGAGTGGACTAAGGCTATAAGGACATTGTATTTGCTGTCCTATCGAGACAGCGAGTGGACTAAGGCTATAATGAAATGGTATCGGCTGTTCTATCGATACAGCGAGTGGACGAAGGCTATAAGGACATGGTATCGGCTGTCCTATCGAGACAGCGAGTGGACTAAGGCTATAAGGACATTGTATTTGCTGTCCTATCGAGACAGCGAGTGGACTAAGGCTATAATGAAATGGTATCTGTTGTCCTATCGAGACAGTGAGTGGACTAAGGCTATAATGACATGGTATCGGCTGTCCTATCGAGACAGCGAGTTGAGGAAGGCTATAATGAAATGGTATCGGCTGTCCTATCGAGACAGCGAGTGGACTAAGGCTATAATGACATGGTATCGGCTGTCCTATCGAAACAGCCAGTGGACTAAGGCTATAAGGACATGGTATCTGTTGTCCTATCGAGACAGCGAGTAGACTAAGGCTATAATGACATGGTATCAGCTGTCCTATCGAGACAGCGAGTGGACGAAGACTATAAGGACATGGTATCGGCTGTTCTATCGAGACAGCGAGTGGACTAAGGGAAAGGACATGGTATCGGCTGTCCTATCGAGACAGCGAGGGGACTAAGGCTATAATGACATGGTATCGGCTGTCCTATCGAAACAGCCAGTGGACTAAGGCTATAAGGACATGGTATCTGCTGTCCTATCGAGACAGCGAGTGGACTAAGGCTATAATGAAATGATATCTGCTGTCCTATCGAGACAGCGAGTGGACTAATGCTATAATGAAATGGTATCGGCTGTCCTATCGAGACAGCGAGTGGACTAAGGCTATAAGGACATGGTATTTGCTGTCCTATCGAGACAGCGAGTGGACTAAGGCTAAAATGAAATGGTTTCGGCTGTCCTATCGAGACAGCGAGTGGACTAAGACTATAACGTAATGATATCGGCTGTCCTATCGAGAAAGTCCTATCGAGACAGCGAGTGGACTAAGGCTATAATGAAATGGTATCTGTTGTCCTATCGAGACGAGACAGTGAGTGGACTAAGGCTAAAATGAAATGGTATCAGCTGTCCTATCGAGACAGCCGGTGGACGAAGGCTATAATGAAATGGTATCTGTTGTCCTATCGAGACAGCGAGTGGACTAAGGCTATAATGACATGGTATCTGCTGTCCTGTCGAGACAGCGAGTGGACTAAGGCTATAATGAAATGGTATCTGTTGTCCTATCGAGACAGCGAGTGGACTAAGACTATAATGACATGGTATCGGCTGGCCTATCGAGACAGCCAGTGGACGAAGGCTATAATGAAATGGTATCAGTTGTCCTATCGAGACGAGACAGTGAGTGGACTAAGGCTAAAATGAAATGGTATCAGCGGTCCTATCGAGACAGCGAGTGGACGAAGGCTAAAATGAAATGGTATTTGTTGTCCTATCGTGACAGCGAGTGGACTAAGGCTATAATGAAATGGTATCTGTTGTCCTATCGAGACAGCGAGTGGACTAAGACTATAATGACATGGGATCGGCTGTCCTATCGAGACAGCGAGTGGACGAAGGCTAAAATGAAATGGTATTTGTTGTCCTATCGTGACAGCGAGTGGACTAAGGCTATAATGAAATGGTATCTGTTGTCCTATCGTGACAGAGAGTGGACTAAGGTTAAAATGGAATGGTATCTGTTGTCCTATTTGAGACAGCCAGTGGACGAAGGCTATAATGAAATGGTATCAGTTGTCCTATCGAGACGAGACAGTGAGTGGACTAAGGCTAAAATGAAATGGTATCAGCTGTCCTATCGAGACAGCCGGTGGACGAAGGCTATAATGAAATGGTATCTGTTGTCCTATCGAGACAGCGAGTGGACTAAGACTATAATGACATGGTATCGGCTGGCCTATCGAGACAGCCAGTGGACGAAGGCTATAATGAAATGGTATCAGTTGTCCTATCGAGACGAGACAGTGAGTGGACTAAGGCTAAAATGAAATGGTATCAGCGGTCCTATCGAGACAGCGAGTGGACGAAGGCTAAAATGAGATGGTATCTGTTGTCCTATCGTGACAGTGAGTGGACTAATGCTAAAATGGAATGGTATCCGCTGTTCTATCGAGACAGCGAGTGGACTAAGGCTAAAATGAAATGGTTTCGGCTGTCCTATCGAGACAGCGAGTGGACTAAGACTATAACGTAATGATATCGGCTGTCCTATCGAGAAAGTCCTATCGAGACAGCGAGTGGACTAAGGCTATAATGAAATGGTATCGGCTGTTCTATCGAGACAGCGAGTGGACTAAGGCTCTAAAATGAAATGGTATCAGCTGTCCTATCGAGACAGCCGGTGGACGAAGGCTATAATGAAATGGTATCTGTTGTCCTATCGAGACAGCGAGTGGACTAAGACTATAATGACATGGTATCGGCTGTCCTATCGAGACAGCCAGTGGACGAAGGCTATAATGAAATGGTATCTGTTGTCCTATCGTGACAGTGAGGGGACTAATGCTAAAATGGAATGGTATCCGCTGTTATATCGAGACAGCGAGTGGACTAAGGCTCTAAAATGAAATGGTATCAGCTGTCCTATCGTGACAGCGAGTGGACGGAGGCTATAATGAAATGGTATCAGCTGTCCTATCGCGACAGCCAGTGGACGAAGGCTATAATGAAATGTTATCAGCTGTCCTATCGAGACAGCGAGGGGACTAAGGCTAAAATAAAATGGTATCCGCTGTCCTATCGAGACAGCGAGGGGACTAAGACTATAATGACATGGTATCGGCTGGCCTATCGAGACAGCCAGTGGACGAAGGCTTTAATGAAATGGTATCAGTTGTCCTATCGAGACGAGACAGTGAGGGGACTAAGGCTAAAATGAAATGGTATCCACTGTCCTATCGAGACAGCGAGTGGACGAAGGCTAAAATGAATTGGTATCTGTTGTCCTATCGTGACAGTGAGTGGACTAATGCTAAAATGGAATGGTATCCGCTGTTATATCGAGACAGCGAGTGGACTAAGGCTCTAAAATGAAATGGTATCAGCTGTCCTATCGTGACAGCGAGTGGACTAAGGCTATAATGAAATGGTATCGGCTGTTCTATCGATACAGCGAGTGGACGAAGGCTATAAGGACATGGTATCGGCTGTTCTATCGAGACAGCGAGTGGACTAATGCTAAAATGAAATGGTATCCGCTGTCCTACCGTGACAGCGAGTGGACGAAGGCTATAATGACATGGGATCGGCTGTCCTATCGAGACAGCCAGTGGACGAAGGCTAAAATGAAATGGTATCTGTTGTCCTATCGAGACGAGACAGTGAGTGGACTAAGGCTAAAATGAAATGGTATCCGCAGTCCTATCGTGACAGCGAGTGGACGAATGCTATAATGAAATGGTATCAGCTGTCCTAGCGAGACAGCGAGTGGACTAAGGCTAAAATGAAATGGAATCCGCTGTCCTATCGTGACAGCGAGTGGACTAAGGCTATAATGAAATGGTATTGGCTGTCCTATCGAGACAGCGAGTGGACGAAGGCTAAAATGAAATGGTATCTGTTGTCCTATCGAGACAGCGAGGGGACTAAGGCTAAAATAAAATGGTATCCGCTGTCCTATCGAGACAGCGAGTGGACTTGGACTAAGACTATAATGACATGGTATCGGCTGGCCTATCGAGACAGCCAGTGGACGAAGTCTATAATGAAATGGTATCTGTTGTCCTATCGGGACAGTGAGTGGACTAATGCTAAAATGGAATGGTATCCGCTGTTATATCGAGACAGCGAGTGGACTAAGGCTATAATGACATGGTATCGGCTGTCCCATCGAGACAGCGAGTGGACTAAGGCTAAAATAAAATGGTATCCGCTGTCCTATCGTGACAGCGAGTGGACGAAGGCTATAATGAAATGGTATCAGCTGTCCTATCGAGACAGCGAGTGGACTAAGGCTAAAATGAAATGGTATCGGCTGTCCTATCGAGACAGCGAGTGGACGAAGGCTATAAAGACATGGTATCGGCTGTCCTATCGAGACAGCGAGTGGACTAAGGCTAAAATGAAATGGTATCGGCTGTCCTATCGAGACAGCCAGGGGACGAAGGCTATAATGAAATGGATCGGCTGCAAACGAACTAATGAAATGGTATCTGTTGTCCTATCGTGACAGTGAGGGGACTAATGCTAAAATGGAATGGTATCCGCTGTTCTATCGAGACAGCGAGTGGACTAAGGCTAAAATGAAATGGTATCGGCTGTCCTATCGAGACAGCGAGTGGACTAAGGCTATAAGGACATGGTATCGCCTGTCCTATCGAGACAGCGAGTGGACTAAGGCTATAAGGAAATGGTATCGGCTGTCCTATCGAGACAGCGAGTGGACGAAGGCTATAAAGACATGGTATCGGCTGTCCTATCGAGACAGCGAGTGGACTAAGGCTATAAGGACATGGTATCGCCTGTCCTATCGAGACAGCGAGTGGACTAAGGCTAAAATAAAATGGTATCCGCTGTTCTATCGAGACAGCGAGTGGACTAAGGCTATAATGAAATGGTATCGGCTGTCCTATCGAGACAGCGAGTGGACTAAGGCTAAAATGAAATGGTATCAGCTGTCCTATCGAGACAGCCAGTGGACGAAGGCTATAATGAAATGGATCGGCTGCAAACGAACTCAACTCGCAAAAGCTGACTTCTCTTAATAAAAACAGAAACAAGCCCCGACAGCCATAGTGTCGGGGACTCGTTTAGCAGCCCATAAAACGACGCGGACGAGAAGTAGGAAGTACAAACACATTGTAATACCTTCCGGATGGGGGATTTTAAACATGCATACCTCGAGAGTTGCAGTTTCGTCGGAACGTTATTTAGTTATTTACAGATCACCAGTAGAAGGGAAGCATCCGTTTTTTACTCTCTCCGTAATGTTAACGACATAGTTCATATACTAACTCTACCCCCTCCTTCTTCTTCGCTCTCACCCCTCCTCCTCTACCCTCGCTTTCACCCCTCTGTCACGCCGGTGCCATATGTCTCGAGTGCCTCCCCATTATAGGTAGTGTCCCTCCTCCGAGAGATGACGTCAGCACTCTAAGTATCGTCATTACCATAGACATAATAGAATGGCCGGGCTTTTATTCGAATATTGACAATCTTAGATAAATTATGGCCTCCGCTAATATAACCTTTATTACGACTTCTGTTTGACCTTGTCCCTAATTGCTTATGACCTTGTTTCAAATGAGTTTGACATTGTATCAAATTACCTAATGTTTCCCCGAAGTTTTATCACCCCATACATGTTTAGTATCCTTTCGTCGACATGTTGTCATGACTTCGGTTCTAAAACAAACTGTTTTCAAGTTAACCCGACACAAAACCTCCACCTATTTGGAAGGCGTTGACGCAAATTAGCAATGTTTATACGCTCACTCTAATCTCGTTCTGGAACTTTTATTTCGAAAAAACGAAATTTCAAGTTAAATGTGTGGAACTGTAAACAGAAGTATTATTTCTGGTTACTATCCGAACGGTTTTTATTTTATCGCTAAATAATTCTGAATGTCCAAATTAAGAAATAATTAAAGGTCAACATCGATACCTTAAATCCGTGTTTTCGTATTGCAGAGTTATCTGCCCTTATGAGCAGGTATTGATTGTTACGTCATTGATAGCTCTGCAATACGAAAAGACGGAATACGTACAAAACATAAATAACTTCGTTCAAACTACCCTGACCATGCTTATGTTCTTTTTACACAAATACCATACAAAGGCTTACACAGAATCAACCGGTATCCCCCTGTCTTGTACAACGTTTACAGGAGCGATATACTTTATCTATTGTAGTTAAGTTCTAATATTTATAATTGCCACTGGTTCTGAATCGATAACCTAAGTGAGGGCAGTTCTGTTTATTTCTCAATAACTTTAGTGTAGAGCGTGACCCAGTTCACCGCGTATAATATATGTAAATATGGACAGACTTCTTTCCGCAAACCTCGTGTCAATGTTTACAAACAAACGCTAGCATTTAGACTACCGTGCGTTCGAGACACAAAATGATGTCGGGTTCGAGACAAGACAGATCATGTTCATGACCGGTCATAAAAATGAAGCTAGTGTCAGAAGCTACAGTCGCGATTGTTTCTCGATACAAAAACTCTCCACTCTCTCATCTATGAGTGTCGGCACAGAAACGATGGCTATCGTTCCTAGAAATGTAGGTCAAATTTCTCGTCTCCCAAATGTTACATCAACTACACATCATACAGTGTACATGTCATCTGTACAAACCTCTGGTTTGCTTACAAACAGCAATTTCAATAACTGCACATTCAACTTCCACCAGGCCTAGGCTAGTAACTCTCTATTTCCCGCCTTTGGGCGCATCACTTTTAAAAAATAGACGTCCGCGGTCATTAGTATTTTCTACTAAGTATTTTGCCCCAGTACCTCAATTTCATACAAATATAACAAATATAAAGTTATTTATTCCATTACCTACTAATATAATTATGAAGATAGTGTATGAAGTTAAATATGGATATGTATGTGAATAAAAATATTGAAATGAAGGAACTTTTTTTTTATTTGTTGTCACGGATAAAGTGGGCGGGGTTTAGCTGTCTGTCAACGGCTTTTGCTAATGTCTGTTCGCATGGATTAAAATGACGTCAAAATGATTTTGAACGCAGATTACACAAGGTGAATGCTTGTATCCGCCTCTGTTGTTGGTGTTATTTTTAAAAGGGAATATTGTAAATATAGGGATTAAGATTTTATTTTGTTTAGTTTATGAGATAATAAATCCAATGGAGCACGAGGTAAATTGCGTAAACGCGAAGCGTTTACGAACATTTTACCGTCTGCTCCATTGGATTTAAATGTTCAAATATTACTGTTGTTCTTCTGTTGAAAATAGTTTTAAATTATACAAAACAGATCTGAATATCTCTAAACGAGGAAGTTCGTGGGTTCGATGCCCGGATACCGAGTCTCCGTTTTAAGCTGTAAGATTTGTATCATAAACACCATTTTCTATATTAACATACACGTTTCTAGGTGAACACTCTTACTAAGAATATGGTACCACAGTGCTACTATGTTTAACAGATAGTTTTGCATCATTTGAAGATTATAGAAAAATAAGGTCAAAGTTTGAAATAATATTTTAAACATTTTGATGATGTCTGCATTTAGATGATTTATGTATTATACCGTATTATTTTCCATTGTATTAGTCTACCGTATTATTTTCCATTGTATTAGGTCACCAGAGACGACGTGTATTGCAGTCGCCTTTTGTCTGTCGTCGTGCGTTGCCTCTCCGTAAACAATTCAATTCTCAGTTTTACTTCTCTTTCTATGTCACTCCACCGATTTCAGTAAAAGTTGACAGGACGGTTCCGTGGTAAATTTCAAACCAAAATTGTGAACTATCTGGATCTAACGCGTCAGTGACTTGTGAGTCGAGGCCACAAGTGATCAAATGGGACAAAACGTTCCTTCCTCAAACCAAGATAAGCTGGAATGATATCCTCTTCACCAACGGAAAGTTTCTAGGTGTTCTATGCTGGGGAGAGGGTAAAGTTTATTTTTGTTTGATGATGATTAACACTTTTGAGTTTATTTGGTTCATTTTCAGTGGGAAATCCTTCACATTTTCTTTGAATCATCACTAAGTGATTGCAGTTTGATGGTATGAAAATTAAGACCCGGACTCAACCATAGGAACTGAGGGTTAGCGTGAAAGTGTACCTAATTTGCTAAAATTTCAACACAACATTCGTCTTTTTCTGACCGATATGTGCTAAAATCATATTCTTTTCATGGACGGAAAGGTCCGGAAATGTTTTGTCAAACTTTTGAATTTTATTACCCCCTGATATAGTCAAAGTTAAAAACAAATTGGTCACTGATAAATAGTCCTTTTTTTGTTTCAACTCACGTCAATTCACATGGAAAGATGTATTTAAACCAGTGTTAAAAAATGCCAAAGACCAATAACTGAACACTCCCTGGAATTTCTCCTGAGAGGTTGTCGGCTTTTTCCCGTTTAATAGACAAAACATGTAAGAATCTTCTCCTGCATAACTAGCTATACTATATTGAAAACCTCTTCGATGATGTAAAGTTCCTAAGATGCTTTATCGAAATTGTGAATGTTATTATACCTGGTTCACTAATGCCTTGTTGTGAAGGAGATACAGTTACCGTATAATATTATTATATGACTTATTCTTCTGACAATTACCAGCTATTTATCAGATCAATATTGGTATCTTGCCAACATTACTTTGGGGGGAGTCTACCGTCAAAGAGCCATATTTGGATTATGTGTACCGTTTTGTTGTTGTTGTTGTCACATCACATCAATTACGATTGTATTGAAACTCAGGTGACCGTTAACGCTGATTGACCTTTTTTAACCCATTCAAAATTATTTTACTGGTGTAATCTTATTTTACAATATTTTAGACTCATTTCATCGGTACAACCGGTGCAACGCAATTGTGTATTTCCATTTTATTTGACCGGTATTGTGTACCAATCTTATTTTACCTGTGTTTTATTCTCATTCTTTTGGTACCATGTTTGTACTGTTTTTCCATTGTGTTTTACAAGTGTTTTATTCTTATTCTTTTGGTACAATGTATGTACTGTATTTCAATTGTGTTTTACAAGTATTTTATTCTCATTCTTTTGGTACAATGTATGTACTGTATTTCCATTGTCTTTTACAAGTATTTTATTCTCATCCGTTTGGTACAATGTTTGTACTGTTTTTCCATTGTGTTTTACAAGTGTTTTATTCTTATTCTTTTGGTACAATGTATGTGCTGTATTTCAATTGTGTTTTACAAGTATTTTATTCTTATTCTTTTGTTCCCATGTTTGTACTGTATTTCCATTGTGTTTTACAAGTATTTATTTTATTCTCATTCTTTTGGTACAATGTATGTCCTGTATTTCCATTGTGTTTTACAAGTATTTATTTTATTCTCATTCTTTTGGTAACATATATGTACTGGATTTCCATTGTGTTTTACAAGTATTTATTTTATTCTCATTCTTTTGGTAACATATATGTACTGTATTTCCATTGTGTTTTACCAGTATTTTATTCTCATTCTTTTGGTACAATGTATGTACTGTATTTCCGTTGGGTTTTACAAGTATTTTATTCTCATTCTTTTAGGTACAATGTATGTACTGTATTTCCATTGTGTTTTACAAGTATTTTATTCTCATTCTTTTAGGTACAATGTATGTACTGTATTTCCATTTTGTTTTACAAGTATTTTATTCTTATTCTTTTGTTCCCATGTTTGTACTGTATTTCCATTGTGTTTTACTAGTATTTTATTCTCATTCTTTTGGTACAATGTATGTACTGTATTCCCATTGTGTTTTACAAGTATTTTATTCTCATTGTTGTGATACAATGTATGTACTGTATTTCCATTGTCTTTTACAAGTATTTTATTCTCATCCTTTTGGTGCAATGTTTGTACTGTATTTCCATTGTGTTTTACAAGTATTTATTTTATTCTCATTCTTTTGGTAACATATATGTACTGTATTTCCATTGTGTTTTACAAGTATTTTATTCTCATTCTTTTGATACAATGTATGTACTGTATTTCCATTGTGTTTTACCAGTATTTTATTCTCATTCTTTTAGGTACAATGTTTGTACTGTATTTCCATTGTGTTTTACAAGTATTTATTTTATTCTCATTCTTTTGTTAACATATATGTACTGTATTTCCATTGTGTTTTACAAGTATTTATTTTATTCTCATTCTTTTGGTAACATATATGTACTGGATTTCCATTGTGTTTTACAAGTATTTTATTCTCATTCTTTTAGGTACACTGTATGTACTGTATTTCCATGGTGTTTTACAAGTATTTTATTCTGATTCTTTTGTTACCAGGTTTGTACTGTATTTCCATTGTGTTTTACAAGTATTGTATTCTCATTCTTTTGGTACAATGTATGTACTGTATTTCCATTTTGTTTTACAAGTATTTTATTCTCATTCTTTTGGTACCATGTTTGTACTGTATTTCCATTGCGTTTTACCAGTATTTTATTCTCATTCTTTTGTTACCATGTTTGTACTGTATTTCCATTGCGTTTTACCAGTATTTTATTCTCATTCTTTTGTTACCATGTTTGTACTGTATTTCCATTGCGTTTTACCAGTATTTTATTCTCATTCTTTTAGATACAATGTATGTACTGTATTTCCATTGTGTTTTACCAGTATTTTATTCTCATTCTTTTGGTACCATGTTTGTACTGTATTTCCATTGTGTTTTACCAGTATTTTATTCTCATTCTTTTAGGTACAATGTATGTACTGTATTTCCATGGTGTTTTACAAGTATTTTATTCTGATTCTTTTGTTACCAGGTTTGTACTGTATTTCCATTGTGTTTTACAAGTATTTTATTCTCATTCTTTTGGTACAATGTATGTACTGTATTTCCATCGTGTTTTACCAGTATTTTATTCTTATTCTTTTGGTACAATGAATGTACTGTATTTCCATTGTGTTTTACAAGTATTTTATTCTTATTCTTTTGGTACAATGTATGTACTGTATTTCCATTGTGTTTTACCAGTATTTTATTCTTATTCTTTTGGTACAATGTATGTACTGTATTTCCATTGTGTTTTACAAGTATTGTATTCTCATTCTTTTGGTACAATGTTTGTACTGTATTTCCATTGTGTTTTACAAGTATTTTATTCTTATTCTTTTGATAACATATGTGTATTTTTTTTCCATTGTGTTTTACAAGTATCTTATTCTCATTCTTTTGGTACAATGATTGTACTGTATTTCCATTGTATTTTACCAGTATTTTATCCTCATAATATTTCATATGTGTCGTGCTACTATTTGTTTACAAGTTTTTTATTCCTATGTTATATAACAGGATTATTATTCCTTTATTTTTTTTGAAAATGTTAACGGTATTATCATTCAATCTTTACTTTTGTAAATATACTGTTTATGTTTGAATGAATATTTTCCATTAGTATATCAACTGTTTGCGCCATTTAGACAGGGCGGTTGCTAGTACGTTATCAATCTTATTTGAACAGTAATTGGTATAAAACCTTATAATATTATTGTGCTAGTGGGCCGTTTAGTCTTAATAGTCAATCACTCATAGCCAATATCTTTCTGTCAAAATTCTAAGTCTGTTGTTTGAACGAAATACCACTGGTGTTACTATAAAATTACGTTCAGAAAACAGAAGACGAGTGATACCTCTACCCCGGGGACAAAATTGTAGTTCTTCCTTGTCGTATCTGGAAATATGTTTTAACAAAGCCTTAATATTTTATCCGCCGCTACCAGAGACGGTATCAAAATATTGATTTAACATTGTCAGACTTGGTGGACTAACTTACATGTGACAGTGTATGGAGTGGAGGTTTATTACAGATACCTCAGTAGGGGGGATTCAATCCGGGGACCAGATGTAAAAGGCCTGGTCAACTTAGTTCTAGACTGGAGCAGCAGTTATTATCATTGTACAACGCGATATCGTATTAAAAATATGTCTCAGTTAGGTCTAAAATACCTTAGATATTTACTTTGTATTCCAGTTTTAAAAGGAGTTTGGTAAATTATCGAGGTATCCAATTAAACTAATGTTATATACCCAGTCCTCATAACCAGTCATAAAACAATTGCGTTACAGAAATGAACACAGGCATCAACACGTTGTACGTTTATTATGTAAACAAAATGTATTTATTAAAACATTTATCATTTGAACAAAATACAAACATTCATGTAAATTGTTTACCAATCCTAAGGTGACTAGACACTTTACTAGATCTATACGTTCTCAGACAGATGGTCTCAATATTCTTTACCTTACTTAAAAATGTCAATCCCTGCACGCCCACGCCCTAGTTTGATTGACCTTCCTCGCAATCTGTGAACAAGGAACAATTACCGGGAGCTTGCCCCAAACTTAGCGGAAACCCGTTTTGAAAACAACGTCGTGTTTGCTATGTCGTTAACGTATTCATGAATCATAGAACACAGTCATATATCATTGAACTTTTCCATTCATCATAACAGAGAATGTAATCAATATCTTACCTGTGTGAGGTGCCTTTTCTTTTGTCAAAGATTTGCCAAAACTTTAAAAAAAAAATGAGAGATGAAAAATATCTAATTTGGGAACCTTATGTGCATTAGCGTATATTTGTCATAAACTTAGGTACATAGATAATTCACTTCGTTTTTATAAGACGTCTTTAATACCAACTTCAGTTTACGTTCGCCGTGATTAAGACGGGATGACAACTGACACCTTTCAAATCCTGTGTAATAATGTATTAATATGTAAATACAGGTAATTAACACAGAATATCTTTATTTCCAACGTGCATATGCATTTTGAATGATATTTTCTACAACAACGTAATATAAGTTATAAATTACAGAATTGTGTTAAGTATGTAACAGGTGTTGTACAGTGACGTAAATATTATGTATGGTATAATGTCCGTGCATTAACGAGATTTATGTGACAATTAATGCGCAGCGGTGTTAGATACAAACTTATCAACATAAGAACAACAGTGTATATTCGCCGTTTGTCCTACGTTGCCAGAAAAGCCCACGAGCAGCACACACGTGAATATGTTATTTTCCCAATGCGATAACAAGAGGAACGCCCTGGACAAATAAGATAATACTGAAGTCAACGACTGTAAGATCATGCTGGTGGATGGTAAGCCAGGTCGTCAACGACTGGAAAATCATGCTGTTGGATGGTAAGCCAGGTCGTCAACGACTGGAAGATCATGCTGTTGGATGGTAAGCCAGGTCTTCAACGACTGGAAGATCATGCTGGTGGATGGTAAACCAGGTCGTCAACGACTGGAAGATCATGCTGGTGGATTGTAAGCCAGGTCGTCAACGGCTGGAAAATCATGCTGGTGGATGGTAAGGCAGGTCGTCAACGACTGAAAGATCATGCTGGTGGATGGTAAGCCAGGTCGTCAACGGCTGGAAAATCATGCTGGTGGATGGTAAGTCAGGTCGTCAACGACTGGAAGATCATGCTGGTGGATGGTAAGCCAGGTCGTCAACGGCTGGAAGATCATGCTGTTGGATGTTAAGCCAGCTCGTCAACGGCTGGAAGATCATGATGATGGATGGTAAACCAGATTGCAGCAGGAAAATGCAATAGAGGAGAAGGTCAAAGTAACCGAGATGTTCCAGGCCGACGTTACGTAGTAGGTCAAAGTAACCAAGATGTTCCAGGTCGACGTCACGTAGAAGGTCAAAGTCGGGAAGCAGGCCCAGCCGTAGTCACGACACAGTAAATCCAGGTCTAGGTCTTGGTCACGACACAGTAAAACCAGATCTAGGTCATGGTCACGACACAGTAAATCGAGATCTAGGTCTTGGTCACGAGACAGTAAATCCAGATCTAGGTCTTGGTCATGACACAGTAAATCCAGATCTAGGGCATGGTCACGACACAGGAAATCCAGATCTAGGTCTGGGTCACGACACAGTAAATCCAGATCTAGGTCATGGTCAAATCACTGAAAGTTAAGGTCAAGGTCAAAGTCACCATCAGAAAATGAAACCATGGGAAAACCGAATGTAAATTAGTGACAATTGTTCCTATGGATGAAGACATAGACGGATGTATTGGTTCAATAGCCGCACAGATGGGTGGGGACTAATAAGGGTGTGGTAGTGATGTAGCGCATGTTCTCGTCAGCTCAGGTATCTTAATTATGTTTTAATTATCTTATATACCTTAGATATGCATTCTTTTTAAATTTCTTTAACACACATTTTTACAATTTGCTACCTACAACGAATATGGTATGGCCTTCAGCTGTTGTTGGAACTGTAGTCAGTTATGTATTCTGTTATGAAGCATTGCCTCAGTGTGGACGTTGTGCATGCATACAGGAAAATAGACTGTAACCTGTCTGATCTGATATTTGTTTTTAACATGAATATCATTGGTATGTCAACCTTTAATAAACAAAAAGTACATATAAAGCTATGTAATTGGGCACAAGTTTGATGTACAGTTTAACCTCAATCACAAAATCGACGTTTGGTCTAATGCTCTTTACAACTGCCTTCCTGTTTCGTTGCCACTAACCCAGTTCACACTTCACTGCTGTAGTATGCCTTCCTGTTTCGTTGCCACTACCCCGGTTCACACTGTACAGCTGTAGTATACCTTCCTGTTTCGTTGCCACTACCCCAGTTCACACTGTACAGCTGTAGTATACCTTTCTGTTTCGTTGCCACTACCCGGTTCACACTTTAAAGCTGTAGTATACCTTCCTGTTTCGTTGCCACTACCCCGGTTCACACTGTACAGCTGTAGTATACCTTCCTGTTTCGTTGCCACTACCCGGTTCACACTTTACAGCTATAGTATACCTTCCTGTTTCATTGCCACTACCCCGGTTCACACTTTACAGCTGTAGTATACCTTCCTGTTTCGTTGCCACTACCCCAGTTCACACTTTACAGCTGTAGTATACCTTCCTGTTTCGTTGCCACTACCCCAGTTCACACTTTACAGCTGTAGTATACCTTCCTGTTTCGTTGCCACTACCCCAGTTCACACTTTACAGCTGTAGTATGCCTTCCTGTTTCGTTGCCACTACCCCAGTTCACACTTTACAGCTGTAGTATGCCTTCCTGTTTCGTTGCCACTACCCCAGTTCACACTTTACAGCTGTAGTATGCCTTCCTGTTTCGTTGCCACTACCCCAGTTCACACTTTACAGCTGTAGTATGCCTTCCTGTTTCGTTGCCACTACCCCAGTTCACACTTTACAGCTGTAGTATGCCTTCCTGTTTCGTTGCCACTACCCCAGTTCACACTTTACAGCTGTAGTATGCCTTCCTGTTTCGTTGCCACTACCCCAGTTCACACTTTACAGCTGTAGTATGCCTTCCTGTTTCGTTGCCACTACCCCAGTTCACACTTTACAGCTGTAGTATGCCTTCCTGTTTCGTTGCCACTACCCCAGTTCACACTTTACAGCTGTAGTATGCCTTCCTGTTTCGTTGCCACTACCCCAGTTCACACTTTACAGCTGTAGTATGCCTTCCTGTTTCGTTGCCACTACCCCAGTTCACACTTTACAGCTGTAGTATGCCTTCCTGTTTCGTTGCCACTACCCCAGTTCACACTTTACAGCTGTAGTATGCCTTCCTGTTTCGTTGCCACTACCCCAGTTCACACTTTACAGCTGTAGTATGCCTTCCTGTTTCGTTGCCACTACCCCAGTTCACACTTTACAGCTGTAGTATGCCTTCCTGTTTCGTTGCCACTACCCCAGTTCACACTTTACAGCTGTAGTATGCCTTCCTGTTTCGTTGCCACTACCCCAGTTCACACTTTACAGCTGTAGTATGCCTTCCTGTTTCGTTGCCACTACCCCAGTTCACACTTTACAGCTGTAGTATGCCTTCCTGTTTCGTTGCCACTACCCCAGTTCACACTTTACAGCTGTAGTATGCCTTCCTGTTTCGTTGCCACTACCCCAGTTCACACTTTACAGCTGTAGTATGCCTTCCTGTTTCGTTGCCACTACCCCAGTTCACACTTTACAGCTGTAGTATGCCTTCCTGTTTCGTTGCCACTACCCCAGTTCACACTTTACAGCTGTAGTATGCCTTCCTGTTTCGTTGCCACTACCCCAGTTCACACTTTACAGCTGTAGTATGCCTTCCTGTTTCGTTGCCACTACCCCAGTTCACACTTTACAGCTGTAGTATGCCTTCCTGTTTCGTTGCCACTACCCCAGTTCACACTTTACAGCTGTAGTATGCCTTCCTGTTTCGTTGCCACTACCCCAGTTCACACTTTACAGCTGTAGTATGCCTTCCTGTTTCGTTGCCACTACCCCAGTTCACACTTTACAGCTGTAGTATGCCTTCCTGTTTCGTTGCCACTACCCCAGTTCACACTTTACAGCTGTAGTATGCCTTCCTGTTTCGTTGCCACTACCCCAGTTCACACTTTACAGCTGTAGTATGCCTTCCTGTTTCGTTGCCACTACCCCAGTTCACACTTTACAGCTGTAGTATGCCTTCCTGTTTCGTTGCCACTACCCCAGTTCACACTTTACAGCTGTAGTATGCCTTCCTGTTTCGTTGCCACTACCCCAGTTCACACTTTACAGCTGTAGTATGCCTTCCTGTTTCGTTGCCACTACCCCAGTTCACACTTTACAGCTGTAGTATGCCTTCCTGTTTCGTTGCCACTACCCCAGTTCACACTTTACAGCTGTAGTATGCCTTCCTGTTTCGTTGCCACTACCCCAGTTCACACTTTACAGCTGTAGTATGCCTTCCTGTTTCGTTGCCACTACCCCAGTTCACACTTTACAGCTGTAGTATGCCTTCCTGTTTCGTTGCCACTACCCCAGTTCACACTTTACAGCTGTAGTATGCCTTCCTGTTTCGTTGCCACTACCCCAGTTCACACTTTACAGCTGTAGTATGCCTTCCTGTTTCGTTGCCACTACCCCAGTTCACACTTTACAGCTGTAGTATGCCTTCCTGTTTCGTTGCCACTACCCCAGTTCACACTTTACAGCTGTAGTATGCCTTCCTGTTTCGTTGCCACTACCCCAGTTCACACTTTACAGCTGTAGTATGCCTTCCTGTTTCGTTGCCACTACCCCAGTTCACACTTTACAGCTGTAGTATGCCTTCCTGTTTCGTTGCCACTACCCCAGTTCACACTTTACAGCTGTAGTATGCCTTCCTGTTTCGTTGCCACTACCCCAGTTCACACTTTACAGCTGTAGTATGCCTTCCTGTTTCGTTGCCACTACCCCAGTTCACACTTTACAGCTGTAGTATGCCTTCCTGTTTCGTTGCCACTACCCCAGTTCACACTTTACAGCTGTAGTATGCCTTCCTGTTTCGTTGCCACTACCCCAGTTCACACTTTACAGCTGTAGTATGCCTTCCTGTTTCGTTGCCACTACCCCAGTTCACACTTTACAGCTGTAGTATGCCTTCCTGTTTCGTTGCCACTACCCCAGTTCACACTTTACAGCTGTAGTATGCCTTCCTGTTTCGTTGCCACTACCCCAGTTCACACTTTACAGCTGTAGTATGCCTTCCTGTTTCGTTGCCACTACCCCAGTTCACACTTTACAGCTGTAGTATGCCTTCCTGTTTCGTTGCCACTACCCCAGTTCACACTTTACAGCTGTAGTATGCCTTCCTGTTTCGTTGCCACTACCCCAGTTCACACTTTACAGCTGTAGTATGCCTTCCTGTTTCGTTGCCACTACCCCAGTTCACACTTTACAGCTGTAGTATGCCTTCCTGTTTCGTTGCCACTACCCCAGTTCACACTTTACAGCTGTAGTATGCCTTCCTGTTTCGTTGCCACTACCCCAGTTCACACTTTACAGCTGTAGTATGCCTTCCTGTTTCGTTGCCACTACCCCAGTTCACACTTTACAGCTGTAGTATGCCTTCCTGTTTCGATGCCACTACCCCAATTCACACTTTACAGCTGTAGTATGCCTTCCTGTTTCATTGCCACTACCCCAATTCACACTTTACAGCTGTAGTATGCCTTCCTGTTTCGTTGCCACTACCCAAGTTCACACTTCACAGCTGTAGTATGCCCTCCTGTTTCGTTGCCACTTCCCCGGTTCACACATTACAGCTGCAGTATGCCTTCCTGTTTCGTTGCCACTATCCCAGTTTACACTTTACAGCTGTAGTATGCCTTCCTGTTTCATTGCCACTACCCCAATTCAAACTTTACAGCTGTAATATACCTTCCTGTTTCGTGCTTCTACCCCGGTTGACACTTTACAGCTGTAGTATGCCTTCCTGTTTCATTGCCACTACCCCAGGTCACACTTTGAGATCGTGACTTAAATTATATTTCACCAAGGTTTACATACGGCTGTATGTCGTCGATGAAGCAGAGGTCGCTTATAACTCCGGTACACCTGGTCTTATTCTCGTCGTTCTTCATGTCTATGGTATCCGTTGGAGACAGCAAGTCTAGATTTGACAGTGTAGACAACAGGTTAAAGTGTGACAATATATATCGAATCTAGGTAGAATTGATTTTTTTTTATACATGAACACTTTTTGCAGAAATTGCATCGTTGAGGATATGAAAAGAAAACGATTTCATTATTTTTTTAAATGTCAAAGGGTTTAGAAATACACGTTTTAAAATGTATTACTTAAAAAAATACCATTAACCTAATACGATTCATATGCACAATCTACCAAAAGGTAACTATCTTAAATAATCTAGAAGGACTATGATGTAGCTACATGTACCTTTGATGTTTCGTCCACTCTCTGCTGTGTTGTTGCAGTGTCACAGTATTTAATTGTTGCATGTACACTGATAAGCTGAAAAAGCTCAAAGATAATAAAAAGTTAAATTTGACGGTGGGGAAATGAAGACTAAACAATTGGGACACAAGATTGGAGCGTGACAAGGAAGAAGCGTAGATCACAGTGCGACAGGAAACCGAATTCGGTGTTGCCGACGTCCCGAACAAGACTACAAGGAAGTAAATAGCGGCTTAGACAGAAAACCCTTTATAAGTATTCTTAGTATATGTTTCCGTACCAGGAGTGTATCTATCGGTTGAGTTATATGTACGGTCTAGCATGTCACGATAATTGACTTCAAATACAGAGATGTAATTATCTAACAACAATTTGTCTATCATGTCGTGTCCCTGAACACGAACTGCTGGTCAGGACGTAAAATAGATCTAAAAATGTCATAGCGTTTTATAAAATTCTCGAGAATAATAGCTTTTATGACCTTCAGACTTTCTTCAGTTTCTCATTTTTTTTTATTACATTTTTTTTTCTGTTTTAGATAAATTTGACCAAAACCCAAAGTGCTATATCTGCGCAGTTCTAAAATAGTTTTAAGAAATCCATGATATATGCTGTACTGACAGAGCCCATAAGTTAATCCCTTGACAGTTTTGCATACATACTTACTTTTTGCCTATGCATGTATTTATGTTTGTGTAGGCTGGTTTTTGTGGTAAAGTATCTACTGTTTCACGTTTGCTTATTTTAGCGTGCAGTTTTTATGGTGGGATAGTCACATTTTACAATAACGATTATTTTAAAAGCTCACAAGTAAATAAAATATGCAGACATGCTGCTATAAACGTTCTGGACAGAATCAATTTCCCGGAAGAGAGTTTTTCATGAAGTGTATAAAATTAACGTGATTGAGGCTTTTCCTTACTGGTGGCATACTTCATTTCTCTTGAAAAAGTCAATCGTGCATAATTTCCGCCACCACAAATATCATTACAGAGGTTAACAAACGTCTTTTCCAAAATACCAATTTAGCAGCTAAACCAAACGACTACACAACTAAAAAACTGCTCATGTCTTCCGCGTTGGAACTTTGCATGTGTTAATCTTCCGTGAACCTGATTGGCTACCAAATGTCGTCACGTGATTGGTATGTAAATGACTATGTTGCACATGCATCTTCATCATCGTTAAAACGCTTTAGTGGCAATTAGATGTCAAACAAACGCTTGACTACTGCCAAATCGCGATGGTAACACCATAAACATGAAACGCCAAATTCACTTGATGACTTGATTCACATACATGTTTATCCGCCAACATTAATGATTCCAGCCTACGGAAGCTGGCATCGACGATAATAACATGAACATATGTCCTAACCACGTTTGCGAGACGATTTCAAAGTTTGGTGGAGTTTTGATTCCACAGTTTTTACAATAGTAATCAGTATTTTGTTAACTGTTGGACTATTACTTTTATCAAACTTCAAGTTTGAAAGGAAAATATATTGATGAATTTCGTCTTTATCGAAAATCCATTTACAGTCTGCTAAAGTTCATGAATGTCTGACCAGTCAAAATAGATAAGTAGGTCCCTTAGTAATTTATTTTGATTATTTGAAACTATTTTCGTTTTGGTTGGGTTTTTATGTATCACAAAGAACATTGATCGAATTAACGATTAGTTTTCTTACCCATTTATAAATGACTATTCAGCTTTGAATAACTTGAATCAGCAACATTTTTTTAATCATCTTTTTTTCCGGTTTACAAATGTCAAATACCAGATATATCAGGTGGGGTGATCGAAAGAATGCCTATAGCCTGTACATTATTCCAATGGGCTACCGTAGCATCCTAGTTACATAGCACACAGATATGACGGGTAACCGTGACGCGGCACGATGGTACGAAACATTCCGCAGGTTTAGGCCTAATATCATAATTACACGTTTCATCGTTTGCCAGGACCTAATTTCCTCTGCAGTAACCTCTGTTTAGATAAAATTTAACTAGAAAAGTATCAAAGGTTTGTTAATGAACTCAATAACTCACTGACTTAAACAATGGGAAGCTGGAGTAGGAATGTTTTTGGAACGTTGTCCGCGACTCTAAGACTTTACCCATCTTTTTGTGATTGGAGTAGTTGGTCTTCAGTAGAGTTATTAGATAGTCCTCCATGTACTGTGCGCTGTTTGAAGGCAGTGGAGGGTTTGTGTGGGAGGAATAATAAGTGTAGGCGGAAGCGAGGCCGGGGTGGACACTTTGTTACTATTACTACGTGCACTGGTGGTTTTGGTGGTTTGACTATCAGTTTTCTGGAGTTTTTTTCTCTTTCTTCTTCTTTTTTTGGTGAGTTGGGGGGGGGGGGGGGGGGGGGGGAGGGGGGTCATCCATTTCTGTGTTCTGCTACACATACTTGTTGTTGACATAAAGCACAGTAAACATTGTACGGTCCGCTACTTGTTACCTATTACAGCATAATGCTCATTATATTCCCTCAGTTGGCATGATGATTTAGTGTCCACCCTTAAAGCTGCAAATACAATATTCTAGATCAGCAAAATAATTTAGCATGATCTTAGTATTAATAACCGATTGTTGATAAAACTCTTCAAGTTAATACTGGAATTATTCGTTTGATAAACGTAAGGATAATCACGTTTGTAGGACTTCTTGAAAGTTCACGATAACTAGATCGAGACAATGTTTGTATATGTTAAGTTAATCCTAAACTTTGCACAGAATTTGTTCAAAAATGAATTTAGTTTTCTTGTAAGATGTTACTGAGCTGAACTTTCGAAGCCACTTAGTGAACTTTTCCTCAGCTCTTAATAGTCAGTTTGAAAAGTAGCCGGTGACATTTGTTTGCTGTTTCTAAACGATATTAAATGAGTTTTGTCTGTCAAGGTGGATATTCACCCGAAAATCCAAACAGATCATATCATTAGAGCTATGCTGTCGTTATCTGTGACCCGAGTTCTGTCTGATTGATATGGCTGATTTACATTTACATGACATTATTGATGATGAACCATCCCGACTTTGGTTCTGGTTAGGAAATGGGACAGTACGTAAGGGTATATTGACCCAATGCACTGACACGGGAGTACCAGATACAATTGTAGTAACCCTAGCCACGCCATTGTATTCATCTTAATAGTGCATGCCTCATGTCACCACAGGTTTCAGCGATATTACTTACATCCGGGTTCTGCATTATTTAAGTTTAATTCAATATATTAACATAAAGGACGTATTTGTTGCGTTATGTTACTTTTTTATAACACTTGTGACGTATTAATGTATTGCATACCTTTGATACCAACTGTTACCTGTAATGTTTACGATGTTTACTACCGAAACACTTAGGGACGTGTTTACCTGAGGTAATGACGTCACCTGTACAGTCATTCACGAAGCATGAAGGAGGTAAACAGGATCGGAAATAACAACTGGCTCCAGTTACATCAATGTTTCTCGGCTTAAATTGTCCGTCAGAAAGCAGGTTAAATGTGGGTTTAAAATGGTTATGTTCGCCAAAAACAATGAAAACTGGATTTGGCACAAGTTATTTCAACATCACCAACACAACCTCATCCCGAATGTACCTCAAGCTTAGAAGCATGAACATAAATGGGCAAAATGTAAACTTCAGTTTAGATTCTGGAAAATAATATATAATTACACATCTGTACACGTATGAAAACACATATTCAATGGGCACTGAATAAGTAAACAACTATAAAAATATTTATTATACTTATTTTTACTTTTTGGAAGGTGCGGGAATTTTGGGACACATTCGTTTTGAGAACTAACTGCCCGTCTTTTGTTTAAAACATCCGATGGAGCTGGTTAGGCTTCAAAGCTAGAGCGGAGAAAATTTCCCAGTCGAGGTTGTTCGAGTACAGTATTTAATTTTTTAATAAAATTATTATTCCCAATAAAGCATTATCTACGAAAGCTACCAACGGAATACCCCGGAAAGGCGTTAACTTTTCTGAATATGGTCTGATGTTTTTTAGTGTGTTTATTCGTCAAGGACGCCGAGGTCACTAGACTATTAGGCATTGACAGCTTCTTATATAATTCCTGTAATTGAAATAAATAAATATTGAAATGACTTATAACAAAACATTAAAAATCAAATACGTGTTCCGAGTTGGGACCAGAAAATACATAAAAAAAGTTAAGGACTTAAATAGAAATAGAAATAACTTGGACAACACTACAGATATAAGGTGATGTCAAGCTTTCTAGACTCTGCCTTGATTTTCGCTGACGTGTATAGTCTGTTTATCCTTAATCAAGACTTGTGAATCGGTGACGTAAACGGATACCTACATACACGTCAAACATCGATTATTTCACTACGGAGCTATGCACAGGTAGAAAGAAAAGTGCAATTTATCACTTGTCACCTGTGAGAAAATTGAGACACGTAAGCCGTATTTTTGTATCACTAGAGTATGTCTTGTACCTGGCCACGCCGAGATACACATAGACATTTCCCTGTAGGAAGTCCGTGTTTTTTACACCAATAAACTAGATAGCTTAGTTTACGACCGATAGGTTTAATTGGGTTGAATTGTTTGATTGGATAAGCCCAATAAAGATAATGGTCGATTGGTCAGATTTAAAAAGGATACAATTCCGCCGATAAGGTATACTACGAGTCTGACACGTATCGGCGTGCGTTTCCGGGTTGGAAATGAGAACGTCTATACAGGTACACGGGTGCAAGCAAACAAACCAACAAAAGGACAGCTACATGCGTCAACATGATTCAGTGTTTTTTACCTGCTAATGTATCTGGTCTCTAAGGTAATATCGTACAGCCGGTAGACAGGTTTCCGCAATAGATTATATTTGTATAGAAACATGTCCCGGTCGTGTGACACTCGTGATATAAAGAATGATCCCCGTAGATAAAACAGAAACTCCCACACGAACAGAGTTTTTATAAAGCTGGTCACAGCTTACATGTTTACCGATATCGCACACACCCCAAAAATAAATTCCCGAAGTGCAGTTGTCAGAATTCTGAAGATACAACTCTCGTTTAGGTGTGTCATTACCTAGGACTACTGATTCACGGCAGTGATAATGCATTTATCAAGCCTTCATTCTTGATTGGTTTTATATAAAAAAAATCACAGCAGTTCCGATAATATAAGAAATCGATAGATTGATTGATGTGTTGATTAATTAATTGATGTATTGATTAATTAATTGATGTATTGATCGATTGATTGATTGATTGAGATTGCTAGGTCCGACCTTGTTTCATAAACGAACATCTCTGGTCTAATCATTTGGATCGTGATAAACGAAAGCGGCCCAGATTATGGAGCAGTAGTTCTACTGTGGTCTTCCCAAGGTTTCCTAAGGTGAGGACGCACACAGCTATAGTTTCCTAAGATGAGGACGCACACAGCTATAGTTTCCTAGGGTTAGGACGCACACAGCTATAGTTTCCTGAGAGAAACTCCACACACAGGAGGTACATATTCATAGCTGGGTCAAGGCATTTCGTTCGTATTACTTATAGTACATTTGCCCTCATTCACTTTTCTGTCAATTCGCATTTAAGAGTTATAGATACTGTTTAAATTCACTACAAATAATATCATTAAAGAGATCGCGTTGTATGAAATTGATATCTATATTAATGGAGAGGAATATGGAGCTTTTGATGAAATTCAAAGTTGCTTTTCTATTTTGTAGGTACTTCTTTCGTCGATGAAAGTTTTTTGGTAACTATTTCCGCTAAGGATATCCAAATTTCAAAGACGATCCAGTCTACCATGGACCCATCGAAGGGACGATCCAATTACCTTTGAGGTGTTTAAGGGGGTCTTCTATTTAGCACAATGGCCACGGGGAAACAGATCAAGTTGACTTTCGCCTACATAAAAAAGAAACGTCTATTAATTTGTCAAATGGTACTTAGGTGGTTAATGCAAAAGGAAGGGCTAAAGACATTCAATATAAAAACACAGACTAGTATATCTGAGTCTAATCAAACAGGAAACACGTATTAATATAATGTGTAGTATATGTCACTGTTATACTGTTGATGGGTGGCGATGACTAAGGACAGACAATCGGCAATATTTCCTATTTTTAGATAGATTCACTACCTCAAGACAGATTCCATTGTAGGTGGAAGCATGTCCTAAATTATACCATTATTCAGATGTTAGAAATAAGCAAATCTGATTTCTACTAATATTCACAAATATTAGATCTCAACTATCTTCTCCTAGTTACAGGTGTGAGAAATCAACTTTCTACCCAATCTACCTTCTAGGTCATGGGCAATAATTCTACCTCCTACTCATGTTCACAGGTGTGAGAAATCTACTTCCTACTCACGTTCACAGGTGTGAGAAATCTACTTCCTTCTCATGTTCACATGTGTGAGAAATCGACTTCCTACTCATGTTCACATGTGTGAGAAATATACTTCCTACTCATGTTCACAGGTGTGAGAAATCTCCTTCCTACTCATGTTCACATGTGTGAGAAATATACTTCCTACTCATGTTCACGGGTGTGAGAAATCTACTTCCTACTCATGCTCACAGGTGTGAGAAATCTACTTCCGACTCATGTTCACAGGTGTGGGAAAGCTACTTCCTACTCATGTTCACAGGTGTGAGAAATCCACTTCCTACTCACGTTCACATGTGTGGGAAATCTACTTCCTACTCTCGTTCACATGTATGGGAAATCTACTTCCTACTCATGTTCCCAGGTGTGGGAAATCTACTTCCTAATCATGTTCACAGGTGTGAGAAATCCACTTCCTACTCACGTTCACAGGTATGGGAAATCTACTTCCTACTCATGTTCCCAGGTGTGGGAAATCTACTTCCTACTCATGTTCGCAGGTGTGAGAAATCTACTTCCTATTCACGTTCACATGTGTGAGAAATCTACTTCCTACTCATGTTCCCAGGTGTGAGAAATCTACTTCCTACTCATGTTCGCAGGTGTGAGAAATCTACTTCCTCCTCATGTTCACATGTGTGAGAAATATACTTCCTACTCATGTTCACGGGTGTGAGAAATCTACTTCCTACTCATGTTCCCAGGTGTGAGAAATCTACTTCCTTCTCATGTTCACATGTGTGAGAAATATACTTCCTACTCATGTTCACGGGTGTGAGAAATCTACTTCCTACTCCTGTTCACAGGTGTGGGAAATCTACTTCCTACTCACGTTCACATGTATGGGAAATCTACTTCCTACTCACTTTCACAGGTGTGAGAAATCTACTTCCTATTCACGTTCACATGTGTGAGAAATCTACTTCCTACTCACGTTCACAGGTGTGAGAAATCTACTTCCTACTCATGTTCACATGTGTGAGAAATCTACTTCCTACTCATGTTCACATGTGTGAGAAATATACTTCCTACTCATGTTCACAGGTGTGAGAAATCTACTTCCTACTCACGTTCACATGTGTGGGAAATCTTCTTCCTACTCATGTTCATATGTGTGAGAAATCTACTTCCTTCTCACTTTCACAGGTGTGAGAAAGCTACTTCATACCCATGTTCACAGGTGTGGGAAATCTACTTTCTTCTCATATTTAAAGATGAGAAATCTACTTTCTACTTATATTTAAAGATGAGCAATCTACTTTCTACTCATGTTCACAGGTTTGAGAAATCTACTTCCTATTCATGTTCACATGTGTGCGAAATCTACTTCCTACTCCTGTTCACAGGTGTGGGAAATCTACTATCTACTCATATTTAAAGATGAGAAATCTACTTTCTACTCATGTTCACAGGTTTGAGAAATCTACTTCCTATTCACGTCCACATGTGTGAGAAATATACCTACTACTCATGTTCACAGGGGTGAGAAATCTACTTCAGACCCATGTTCACAGGTGTGGGAAAGCTACTTCCTACTCATGGTCACAGGTGTGAGAAATCTATTTCCTATTCACGTTCACATGTGTGGGAAATCTTCTTCCTACTCATGTTCACAGTTGTGGGAAATCTACTTTCTACTCATGTTCACAGGTTTGAGAAATCTACTTCCTACACCTGTTCACAGGTGTGAGAAATCTACTTCATACCCATGTTCACAGGTGTGGGAAATCTACTTCCTACTCATGTTCACAGGTGTGGGAAATCTACTTTCTACTCATATTTAAAGATGAGCAATCTACTTTCTACTCATGTTCACGGGTGTAGGAAATCTACTTTCTACTCACGTTCACGGGTGTAGGAAATCTACTTTCTACTCATATTTAAAGATGAGCAATCTACTTCCTACTCATGTTCACCACCCGGTCTACTTTCTACTTAGGTATGATGACCGGTGTTTAAATTCTGTGTTTTACTTGGGTTGACAGGTCTGAGAGGTCACTCATATCCTACAGGTTTTACCACTAGTACTGTACCGAGTATACCCTAAATAGACGAGTTCTGTGTTAAATGTTTACTGTTGTATCACAGATACATAATGTTGATGTACCGCCTTTATCCACATTATCACAGACAATATACTGAACAAATAGGTTTATACGTCTCTGTTGACATATATGGCATTTTAAACGTCTTCATTGCAACTACATATTTGAAAACGCACGAATGCTCCGGGGGACTACGTGTGCGCTATACATGCCTAGTTAATGATAAAACATGTCTAGTTAATGAACCTGTTAGAGAAGTGTTCTCACTGACCGCCGCTCGATTACACAAACCGGTAACATCACGTTTACAGGCCTTTTGTGTATGTTTTAATGAACAGTCAGTACTCGGGAAGTCCAGATCTACATTTATCACGCCGCCGCCATGCCCCAACGTGACCAACATACAGCGCTGGCACTGACGTGCTTTGGCGGTTTTATGAAATATTGTCAAGAATTTAAATATGATATATTAACAAATTTATTACATACATAAACATGTATACACGATCCTACATATATAAACACAATCGTTTATACATAAAAGAACCATATTTTTCGACACGATAGTCTAGTGGCAGGACGCCGGGCTCGTGATCGAAGGGGTGCGGGTTCGAGTCACGGCACGGCACTGTGTTGTATCCTTGAGCAAGATACTTTACTCCGCTTGTTCCAGTCTACTCAGCTGTAAATGAGTACGTGGTTGGGCAGTGCTAGAATTGTTGAATGCTAGGTGTGAGCGCCGAAATGGCAGCACTGGCTGTATGCTCCCCAGGGAGTTGACAAATAGCCACGGATAATAATTTGTGAACCGCTTTGAGACGACCTACGAACTAGGTTGTAATAAAGCGGTACATAAAAACCTCGAATTATTATTATCATTATTATTATAGGATATGAACCCGTGCTTGAGTTATTGTTTTTAATGTCTATTCCATCGATACAACGTTATAAACGGATATAAAAACACGTTCTCCTGACATAACTCCTACTTACGATGACAAGAACATTCACTGCACCACAAATAAATTTACTTTGTTTGCAAAAGATGTTTGGTTTGCAGTTATGCATATTCCCTGTCTGAATTTCATATTCCCTTTCTCATGTTTAGATTTCCTGTCTGAAGTACAAATTCCACTTAGTATAGTCTGATAAAATATAAAACTTGTTTTGGTAGTGTAAGCGAATGTAACTTACATCAAATTACTAGTATAGTATTAATACTCTCTATGTTATGAGGTTATAAGAATATCATATTCAGAAATGCACCCTTGATGAAAGTACGGGTAATAGATTAAAGACAGAGCTTGAAATCAAAGAATGGCTATGTCGGGCACATAATAATCATATCTTGTCAGGAATTACTAATTATCTGTACATGTAATCCATACTTGTATTACATGTTGCTGCCCGTGTCTTGTATTACATGTTACTGTCCGTGTCTTGTATTACATGTTACTGCCCGTGTCTTATATTACATGTTGCTGCCCGTGTCTTGTATTACATGTTTTTGCCCGTGTCTTGTATTATATGTTGTTGCCCGTGTCTTGTATTACATGTTGCTGCCCGTGTCTTGTATTACATGTTACTGCCCGTGTCTTGTATTACATGTTACTGCCCGTGTCTTGTATTACATGTTGCTGCCCGTGTCTTGTATTACATGTTACTGCCCGTGTCTTGTATTACATGTTACTGCCCGTGTCTTGTATTACATGTTACTGCCCGTGTCTTGTATTACATGTTGCTGCCCGTGTCTTGTATTACATGTTACTGCCCGTGTCTTGTATTACATGTTACTGCCCGTGTCTTGTATTACATGTTACTGCCCGTGTCTTGTATTACATGTTGCTGCCCGTGTCTTGTATTACATGTTGCTGCCCGTGTCTTGTATTACATGTTACTGCCCGTGTCTTGTATTACATGTTACTGCCCGTGTCTTGTATTACATGTTACTGCCCGTGTCTTGTATTACATGTTGCTGCCCGTGTCTTGTATTACATGTTGCTGCCCGTGTCTTGTATTACATGTTACTGCCCGTGTCTTGTATTACATGTTACTGCCCGTGTCTTGTATTACATGTTGCTGCCCGTGTCTTGTATTACATGTTACTGCCCGTGTCTTGTATTACATGTTACTGCCCGTGTCTTGTATTACATGTTACTGCCCGTGTCTTGTATTACATGTTGCTGCCCGTGTCTTGTATTACATGTTACTGCCCGTGTCTTGTATTACATGTTACTGCCCGTGTCTTGTATTACATGTTACTGCCCGTGTCTTGTATTACATGTTGCTGCCCGTGTCTTGTATTACATGTTGCTGCCCGTGTCTTGTATTACATGTTACTGCCCGTGTCTTGTATTACATGTTACTGCCCGTGTCTTGTATTACATGTTACTGCCCGTGTCTTGTATTACATGTTGCTGCCCGTGTCTTGTATTACATGTTGCTGCCCGTGTCTTGTATTACATGTTACTGCCCGTGTCTTGTATTACATGTTACTGCCCGTGTCTTGTATTACATGTTACTGCCCGTGTCTTGTATTACATGTTACTGCCCGTGTCTTGTATTACATGTTACTGCCCGTGTCTTGTATTACATGTTACTGCCCGTGTCTTGTATTACATGTTACTGCCCGTGTCTTGTATTACATGTTGCTGCCCGTGTCTTGTATTACATGTTACTGCCCGTGTCTTGTATTACATGTTACTGCCCGTGTCTTGTATTACATGTTACTGCCCGTGTCTTGTATTACATGTTACTGCCCGTGTCTTGTATTACATGTTACTGCCCGTGTCTTGTATTACATGTTACTGCCCGTGTCTTGTATTACATGTTACTGCCCGTGTCTTGTATTACATGTTACTGCCCGTGTCTTGTATTACATGTTGCTGCCCGTGTCTTGTATTACATGTTGCTGCCCGTGTCTTGTATTACATGTTACTGCCCGTGTCTTGTATTACATGTTACTGCCCGTGTCTTGTATTACATGTTGCTGCCCGTGTCTTGTATTACATGTTACTGCCCGTGTCTTGTATTACATGTTACTGCCCGTGTCTTGTATTACATGTTACTGCCCGTGTCTTGTATTACATGTTACTGCCCGTGTCTTGTATTACATGTTACTGCCCGTGTCTTGTATTACATGTTGCTGCCCGTGTCTTGTATTACATGTTGCTGCCCGTGTCTTGTATTACATGTTACTGCCCGTGTCTTGTATTACATGTTGCTGTCCGTGTCTTGTATTACTTGTTGCTTCCCGTGTCTTGGATTACTTGTTGCTGCCCGTGTCTTGTATAACATGTTGCTGCCCGTGTCTTGTATTACATGTAAGAATCCATTCACGTGTTGTAGTTCGTTGTGTCCTGTCCTAACAACAGCGTTACGAACATACGTTTATTAAGATCATGTAATGCAATGTAAATATTCCGTAGTAAATGGAAACACAAAGTAATGTGTACCTCATCCCTTCGGAAGTCATCACGAGGGCCCTAGTGAAGATGGATGAGAGGTATAAATCTGATGACTTTTTACCGGCATATTTAACATTGTTCATGTCTTATAGCATTTATCACTAAAACAGATTAATAACAGGTGCATGTCGCCTGAAAACAGAGTATAATTAAAGACAATTTGTATCTGTCCTTGCCCTTCGACGACAAACATGAACATTGTTTTGACCTTTTTTATATAATATTCATTTATTTTGAATTCTTAATCTTAAGTACTAGTAAATTATGAAGTTGCATGTCAAATATGAGGATAAAACATTAATTTAAAATCTGAACAAAAATACAAAAAAGGTTACTTATACAAAAGTCTTCATGGACTACCAAAACAATACTGTAGATGGAACTGAAAACAGGTGAACCATCAGTATCAACCATCTCCTGAAAACTCTACAAGGTACCTCGATAACAGAAGACGATCTGAAATGCATTATATCTTAAAATAGCAAGAACTGAAGCCCTATAGTTGAGAAGAAGAACCTTGTGACGACGAAACAATTCATATGTTTATGAAAATTCCTTTTCAGTTTAATAGTTACAATCTTTTTATTTGTGCATTTTTGTCTGGTAGTCATAAAAAGTAAAAACATATCTACAATGTATATATCATAGCGTCAACATCAAAACATCGACACAGTCAAACAATAGGAACTAGGGCCAAAGCAAGATAAAAGATAAATACACCAACAGAAACCGTTACTACAGCAAGATACAGAGACAGACATCCACAGGAACCATGACAACAGGAAGATACATAGACGGACACCAACAGGAACCATGACAACAGCAAGATTCATAGACAGACACCATCAGGAACCGTGACTACAGCAAGATACAGAGACAGACACCAACGGGAACCGTGACTTCAGCAAGATAAAGAGACAGACACGAAATGAAACCATGACTACAGCAAGATAAAGAGACCGACACCAACAGAAACCATGACTACAGCAAGATACATAGACAGACACCAACAGCAACCATGACTATAGCAAGATACACAGAAAGACACCAACAGGAACCGTAACTACAGCAAGATAAAACGACGGACACCAACATGAACCGAGACTACAGTAAGATAAAGTGACAGACACCATCAGGAACCGTGACTACATCAAGATAAAGAGACTGACACCAACAGGAACCGTGATTACAGCAAGATAAAACGACGAACACAGAAACGAACCATGACTATAGTAAGATAAGGCAACAAACACCAACAGGAACCGTGACCACAGCAAGATACAGAGACAAACACCAACATGAACCGAAAGATACATAGACGGACACCAACGGGAATCGTGACTTCAGCAAGATAAAGCGACAGACACCAACAGAAACAATGACTACAGCAAGATAAAGTGACTGACACCAAGAACCATGACAACAGGAAGATACATAGACGTACACCAACGGGAACCGTGACTCCAGCAAGATAAAGAGACAGGCACCAACAGAAACCATGACCACAGCAAGATACATAGACAGACTCCAACAGGAACCATGACTACAGTAAGATAACGAGACAGACACCAACGGGAACCATGACCACAGTAAGATAAAGACACTAAACACCAACGGAAACTGTGACTACAGCAAGATAAAGTGACTGACTCCAACAGGAATCATGACTACAGTAAGATAAAGTGACAGACACCATCAGGAACCGTGACTACATCAAGATAAAGAGACTGACACCAACAGGAACCGTGACCACAGCAAGATACAGAGACAAACACCAACATGAACCGAAAGATACATAGACGGACACCTACGGGAACCGTGACTTCAGCAGGATAAAGAGACAGACACCATCAGGAACCGTGCCTACATCAAGATAAAGAGACAGACACGAAATGAACCCATGACTACAGCAAGATAAGGAGACAAACACCACTATAGCAAGATACACAGACAGACATCAACAGGAACCGTTACTATAGCAAGATACATAGACAGACTCCAACAGGAACCATGACTACATCAAGATACAGAGACAGACAGCAACAGGAACCGTGACTATACCAAGATACATAGACAGACACCCACAGGACCCATGACTACAGCAAGATACACAGACAGACACAAACATGAACCGAGACTACAGCAAGCTAAAGCAACAAACACCAACAGAAACATGACTAAAGCAAGATAAAGAGATTGACACCAACTAGAACCATGGAAGATACATAGACGGACACCGACGGGAACCGTGACTTCAGCGAGATAAAGAGACAGACACCTACAGGAACCATGACTACAGGAAGATACATAGATGGACACCAACGGGAACCGTGACTTCGGCAAGATAAAGAGACAGACATCAACAGAAACCGTGACTATAGCAAGATCCCTAGACAGACACCAACAGGAACAGTGACTATAGCAAGATACATAGACAGACTCCAACAGGAACCATGACTACAGTAAGATAAAGTGACAGACACCAACAGGAACAGTGACTATAGCAAGATACATAGACTGACATCAACAGGAACCGTGACTATACCAAGATACATAGACAGACATCAACAGGAACCGTTACTATAGCAAGATACATAGACAGACTCCAACAGGAACCATGACTATGGCAAGATACAGAGACATACACCAACAAGAACCGAGACTACAGCAAGCTAAAGCAACAAACACCAACAGAAACATGACTAAAGCAAGATAAAGAGATTGACACCAACTAGAACCATGGAAGATACATAGACGGACACAAACAGGAACCATGACAACAGCAAGATTAATAGACAGACACCATCAGGAGCCGTGACTACAGCAAGATAAAGTGACTGACACCAAGAACCATGACAACAGGAAGATACATAGACGGATACCAACGGGAACCGTGACTTCAGCGAGATAAAGAGACAGACACCTACAGGAACCATGACTACAGGAACATACATAGACGGACACCAACAGGAACCATGACCACAGTAAGATAAAGACACTAAACACCAACGGAAACTGTGACTACAGCAAGATAAAGTGACTGACTCCAACAGGAATCATGACTACAGTAAGATAAAGTGACAGACACCAACAGGAACCAAGACTATAGCAAGATACAGAGACAGTCATCAACCGGAACCGTGACTATAGCAAGATCCATAGACAGACACCAACAGCAACCATGACTATAGCAAGATACACAGAAAGACACCAACAGGAACCGTAACTACAGCAAGATACAGAGCCAGACACCAACAGGAACCGAGACTATAGCAAGATACACAGAAAGACACCAACAGGAACCGTAACTACAGCAAGATAAAACGACGAACACCAAAATGAACCGAGACTACAGCAAGCTAAAGCAACAAACACCAACAGAAACATGACTAAAGCAAGATAAAGAGATTGACACCAACTAGAACCATGGAAGATACATAGACGGACACCAACAAGAACCGTGACTTCAGCAAGACAAAGAGACAGACACCAACAGGAACCGTAACTACAGCAAGATACAGAGCCAGACACCAACAGGAACCGTAACTACAGCAAGATAAAACTACGAACACCAACATGAACCGAGACTACAGTAAGATAAAGTGACAGACACCAACAGGAACCGAGACTATAGCAAGATACACAGAAAGACACCAACAGGAACCGTAACTACAGCAAGATAAAACGACGAACAGCAACATGAACCGAGACTACAGTGAGATAAAGCAACAAACACCAACAGAAACCATGACAACAGCAAGATTAATAGACAGACACCATCAGGACCCGTGCCTACAGCAAGATACAGAGACAGACAGCAACAGGAACCGTGACTATACCAAGATACATAGACAGACACCATCAGGAGCCGTGACTACAGCAAGATAAAGAGACAGGCACCAACAGAAACCATGACCACAGCAAGATACATAGACAGACCCCAACAGGAACCGTGACTACAGTAAGATACAGAGTCATACACCAACAGGAACCATGACTACAGCAAGATAAGGAGACAAACACCAACAGGAACCATGGCCACAGTAAGATAAAGACACTAAACACCAACACGAACCATGACTACAGCAAGATAAAAATGACAAAACCATCAGGAACCGTGACTACAGCAAGATAAAGAGACAGACACCAACAGGAACCGTGATTACAGCAAGATAAAACGACGAACACAGAAACGAACCATGACTATAGTAAGATAAGGCAACAAACACCAACAGGAACCGTGACAACAGCACAATAAAGCGACAGAGACAACCAGAAACCTTGCCGACAGCCAGATAAAACGAACTAAACTATCAGAAACAATAGAGTCATACTGATGTTTTGACAGACATCAATAACTCTCACAACAAGAGGCCCATGGGCCTAAACGGTCATCTGACTACAAAGACTGAGCAAGGAGAATGGTATCTTTTCAACTTTCAATGAAATATTCTCAATCCCACTGGTGGAAGTTGAGAAGAAGTTTAAAATGTGTTTTTAAGATGGCGGTCATGGTGGCCATCTTGGATTTTGCACCGACCCGAAAAATAACAACACTTGATCAGGACCATCTCAGGATCATTTCAGGCAAGTTTCAACTCAATCCCACTGGTGGAACTTGAGAAGAGGTTTAAAATAGGTGTTGTTTAGGATTACCATGATTACGCAATCATGTTACAAAATGGCCACCATGGATGTCATGTTAAAGTTTTGACGGGGCTGGAAAATAACAACACTTTGTAGGCTTCCTTTTCTAAACATCCCCACCAAGTTTTAGCTCAATGGCACCAGTGGAATTGGAGAAGAAGTTTAAAATGTGGTTTTTGAGATGGCGGCCATCTTGGATTTTGAACCGACCCGATAAATAACAACACTTGGTCAGGACCATCTCAGGATCATTTCAGGCAAGTTTCAACTTGAGAGGAAGTTTAAAATGTTGAAAGTTTACGGACGGCCGACGGCGCACGGCGCACGGCGGACGACGACGGAGGAAGCACGATGATTATAAGTCATCCTGACCCTTTGGGTCAGATGACCTAAAAAGCTTCAGGTGAAATATGTGTGTAAGTGTGACTAAGAGTGACTACGTTTGGCATTCAGAATTTACAGTACAAATGTAGTTATGTATGAACTTCATTTGACATCGATATTTTAAAAGAATTTGTTGACAAACAACTTTTGCTACACTTGTAAATGCGAATACGTGTACATTTCCTCAGATGATAAAAACACAAATGGGAAGTGTTTTTTTTACATCACATGGTTCCATGTTTGTATGTTTTTGTCTTTTTTCTGACCCTCTAAAAATCCTTTTTACTGATGCACCTGACCACCGCGATACCGCATCGTGACACAAATTGATGTTATACCACGGTTTTTCCTTGTGATTTCCTTGTATTTTTTTAAAAGTGATACAAAAATGTTTTAATTTTTGGTTTCCTTTTCCTGTAATTAAGCCTCCACATACCTTACCTAGGTGTCCGCCGCGTCAACAAGAGGCCCTGTCACGCCGAGGTCCGCGTTTAGACATTACGGGTTACGCCTACAGGAGTCACTTATGATATGTGTACCGCCGTCTGGGGTCAGCTTATAAAGAAAAATCTTGATAAACACATAAGGAAGTCGATGGGAAACATATTTATCAGTATTACATTAAAATGGCCGAGTTTACTTTGTAAGACATATGTTACCAGAGGGCATATTGCTCTTCCGCATGCTTGCACCCTTTCACGCCTTGCGGCGATGTACTGACTTTTGTGTATCATTCCGATCCTCCGACGTTTTTATTTGTGTATTACCTTGTCTCAATAACTTTACCTGTTGATTGGCATTTTATTCACGGAAGCTGAGAGGTGTTTTTGATGCCCGTCAGGTGATTTATCCTGCGCCGTCCCTAGCCTTAGACCGAGGAGGTCATTTATAGCATTGTTGTTTTGTTTTGAATACGAATCTAGACTGATTATCAAGGAACCAATGAGTGTGAACTAGATATAACAGAATAACCAGTTGCTTATGGTCAAACTGACGCTTTTTGTACCAGGTATTTATAAATAAATATAAAAAATATATGTAACAAAAAAATAAAAATTAATGAATAGAAAATAAAACACAAAAATAACAAGTAAACAAACTTCATTCTTATGTTTTAAACTGATTTCGATGAGCTTGTTAAAGTATAATCTGGTGTCTTGCTCGTATCACGTTTTGTCATAAAGGTGTTATCTGATACCATACAGGTGTTATCTTATGTCATTAATGTATTATATAATGTCATACATGTGTTATCTTATGTCATTAATGTATTATATAATGTCATATTCATGTTATATGATGTCATCGGGTGTTATTTGATGTCAAACAGGTGTTATCTTATGTCATTAATGTATTGTATAATGTCATAAAGGTGTTATCTTATGTCATTAATGTATTGTATAATGTCATAAAGGTGTTATCTGATACCATACAGGTGTTATCTTATGTCATAAATGTATTATATAATGTCATAAAGGTGTTATCTGATACCATACAGGTGTTATCTAATGTCATTAATGTATTATATAATGTCATATTCATGTTATCTGATGTCATCGGGTGTTATCTGATGTCATACAGGTGTTATCTTATGTCATTAATGTATCATATAATGTCATACAGGTGTTATATGATGTCATATAGGTGTTATATAATGCAATATATGTGTTATATGATGCCTAGCATGTGTTATCTGACGTCAAACATGTGTTATATGATGCCATACAAACATTATCTGATGCCTTACATTTGTTATCTGACGTCATACATGTTATATCATGCAATAAATATGTTTTCTTATGACATACAGGTGTTATATGATGCCTTACATGTGTTATCTCATGTAATCGGGTGTTATTCAATGTCATATATGTGTTATATGATGTTTGCAGGTGTTATATTATGCCTAACATATGTTATCTGACGTCATACATGTGTTATATGATGCATTACATGTGTTATCTTATGACATACAGGTGTAATCTGATGGCATCGGATGTTATCTGATGATCTTCTCATGGGATATATGATATGTATATAAGATGTTTTCCTCTGGTAACAAGTCGTAAAAACACAGCTCCGACGGAAAGAAAAATTAGTATACAGGTCAAACATAAAAACATATCAAACATAAATACAGGTAAAACATAAATACAGGCCAAACATAAAAACAGGTCAAACATACATACAGGCCAAACATACATAAAAGTCAAACATAAATACAGGTCAAACATGAATAAATGTTTAACATTAATTCAGCATAAATACAACTTGTAAATGAAAACATGTTAGGCACTAATATGAGTCAAACTAGAATACTGATCCAACTTGAATAAAAGTCAAACAGAATTGAATATACATGCAAGAACAACATGAGTGAAATAGGAATTGAACAAAATTGCAATTCAAGCCAAAATTGAAAATGAAAACCGTGAATCACATATGATTACATGTCAAACTTTAAACCTATAATATATCCTACATAGTTAAGAGTTCTTGGACGACCAGTAAAATACGTACATGGTTAGATAATAAACCGAAAGTAACGACAGAGTTTTGTATCCGGTTTGTTATCTGTCACCTTATAAATCTTAACTCGAGGAGAATAAATTAGAATTAAATTCTCCGTACATTAAAAGAAAATCCTAAGTTTCACGCCGAGCTGGTCCATCGTATATCAATAACAGACGGAATATCAGCGTTTCCAGCCAGAGGTTATAGCTTATACATGTGCATGTCTAGTCAGGTAGTCTTCAAAACATGGCGGAATCTACATTGAATCTGCAAGGCTATATTTGTTTGGGTGAGACGTTATAATCTCACATTTTTTACGATGGTTATATATGACGGCGGACAGATAATGGGTTCACGGCTTCCGCCTACGTAGTTCACAGAAAGTGACAGAATCAGGATAGCGTTTTATCTTTATGTATATGTTACGATTGTAATCAAAGCGTTTGTGACAGTTTCACAACACACCAACATCCGGACATTATCACATGTACGAACATCCTGAAACTGTGTTCCGTCCTTCAACTTAGATCATAAAGGACTACAGCACACATAGTGTTATGTTCGATGCACTTTAACACTTTCCGTGAACTTATATAACTATTATCGTCAACGACAACACCTGTTGACGTGTCTGCTTAACTTACCACTATGTAGATAGAAATAATTGACACCTTTGATGTTGATTATAAGAATCCGTTTTATGGCTGTGTTGAACGGTGGAGAAATTCTGTTTCCCTAGACACGAGTATTGCCGTGTTTTTGGCTCGATGTTTTACCGCCGAGAGTTAGGTTTTCAGGCTGTATCCCCTTTGGGTCGGCAGACGTCGTACAAATGCAAGAGTCAAATTCTCTTTATTTCTTCTCTCTGTGTCACATTTAAACGAAAAAAGTATGCCGTAGACATTTTGGTTGACGGACTGTCGGCAGGAGTTTGGATTGTCACGTTAGTAGGTTTGACTTGTTTCTTTTGGGAATGAAATATAACATTCTCACATCGAACCGAACTTGTCAAGACAGTGGCAACCTTTTGAAATCAATATGAAAGCGCCGCTCAATAATTCTTATGCATGAGTTTTGAATCATGGTACAGACCTAGGTTCCTTGAGTGCTTTATTGTATTTTCAGAAGTCAGCTATCTTAAAAGGTCGAGTCCTATGGAAGCGAGAACGAAACAAATATCCATCTATTTTTTCCTTTTCATACCAACTCTACTCGTTATGTTTAACACAAACCCACTAATTGGTCTTCTACATCACTGATGACCTATTAACACCTTCCCCTTAAAGACAGATTCACGTGGTCATATAGCATAGAGATTTGTCAATGAGTGAATGAGTGACAATATAAAGACATCGGAAGAGATTCATATTTTTTGTTTTAATTTTGTTTCTGGTATTTGTATCACCCTTTGTTTTTTGGAAGGTTTATTATAGTTTTTATTAAATTTAAGGGAGACAAAAACATGCAGTTCACCTATACTTTTTATTTGTCGCGACAAACTAGCAGGTGCCCGAGATGTCTGTTAGTTCAGAGCTCTCAAAAACAAAAATGCAACAGTAGTTCTGCGACTTTGCTTGCTAAACCATAGTAGATACATACAGACTGCCTGCTCACACCAGAGTGCACAAGTTATCAAATTGATGAGCACACTCTTATCACTAAGGATTTTATTTTTTATTTTGAAGTGTTTCTGTGGTAATATTATTTAATCGTAAATGTCTTTATTTTAAACTACATATTCTTTATGTTAATTTCGCTATTTTGATCAAATTCACATCCGTTTAACGCAAAATAGATGGCCTTAATGTATTTTTAATTTACACAAGATTTTGCCTCGCCGCAGTTACGTTTATACCTCACACGGTATATGACGAAGTATGGTTAGTCTGTTTGTATCAGAGATGTTTACTTTATATGCTAAAGCCTTAACCCAAAATCCCCCAAACATTTTTTTTATGACATTTGAGTTTCGCAAAGAGACGTCCGAATATTATCCTCAAACAATTAAAATACCAAAACAGAGACATTAAATAGAGGGCCTGTATAGGCTATGCCTGTTACCCAATTCCGATTGTACTGAAGATCTATATAATAAAATATTGTGAAATGATATCAAGAAAAAAACATAACTTCTTCAATCTTTTAGAGCTTGATTTCTTTTGCCACGGTTGTAATGATTTAAATAGAATGACGTAGCTCTTTATTCTGTACGTTGACAACCATAATTAGCGTGGAAACTGGTAACTCGGTGTCTTCCTCCTCCTTTTTAATATGAGCAGACCGTTAATAATCCCAGGTAATGCGTTAGACTTATTTTACAATTAAGGTCAAAGTTAATATTTTTATGACGAGGTATCTAAAACAAGCATATGCTTAAGATGGCATCAAATCAAGAAATGTATTTGCTGAAATCATCTCTTGAGCTGTCTACTAGTCGTATACGACCCATATAACGCCTTATCTTAACTCAATCCGGAACTATCTTTGAAGAAGATGCTACAAAGTACTGAACATTTGCTTTTGTACCAAAAAAAAAGATAAAACTGAGGACGAATTTTATATAGAAGATATTCTGATAGATCGAGAGATTTAAAAGAATCCTTTTTTTCTGTGTTGTTTGGTATCACGTATGATCAATCAATGTCACTCACTAATGGCAGTCATTAAAAGCACGATTATCGCAATCTAACTTATAAAGATATATGTATCGACTAAAACAAAAGTTGGTGCAGACAAAACAGCGCGACTCGACGAGATTTGGAACTAGACAAAAGTGGAGATGGTATCTTCCAGTTTAACATGACTGCTGCAGGATTCAATAAAGGAAGAATTTCGATAACATATTTTCCATATTTTGTTTTAAAGACTTCCAGCTGTGATTATTAAAATGACATAGACCATATATATTTCTAAATACACAAAAGTATTTTACTGATAGTGTACATATGCTACCAATATACGATAGCAGAGAGAGCTAGCTCAATCTTCATCGAAATCATCGTTATCTTTTGATACGTTCCCCTGATTATAGGCTATCTGTTCCGACATAGTTGTGACGATCTGTGTACGATCACAGCACTCGTAATCTACCTGATAAATCAGTGTCATGTTAAATGCTCTTCGTAGATAGCAAGAGATGTATTTAGAATTGCAGCAATTTCGTTATTTCTCAATGAAAATGTATACGAATACAGGATATGTTGTTGCCTGTCGAAATAACATCTTTATTTAGCAATAGGCATTCATACTTTTGAGCATCATATCCAACATACAGGATTGAATGGTAACAGTTACAAGTGGTGCATTTTGAGCTAATGGACATTGTTACGTAGCCAATTTATCACTTACATATTACAGGGTCAGGTACAGAGACGCATGTAATTTAAGTTAAGGTCACAATAACAATGATCGCTAGATCGAAATAGATATGAAGAAAGCAGAGAAATGTTTTCACTTGATAGCCTGCATTGACTAGCCAGTCAAAACCCGTTATTTTATTATTCACCTTACACAATAAAATAGGTTGAACAATGACGTGGTTCACATACCTTTTTGTCGAACTTTAATAACGGTTAATTACTATATAACAGTTTTTTCTCCACCCAGATGTCATTAGGAAAATTAAAAGTAACCCAGGTACAAAATTACCTTCACTAGAATTCTTTCCAAATCCGAAGATATTGCCACTTATTCATGTGAGTTGTTGGAGTTGAACTTTATTATCAATTTAGTGCCAAACCCCTTATTTTGACAGTTTAAATAGGATATACGAAAAGTTACGTCACAGGAAATACAAAAGTATGTCATAAATACTTTGTAGAAAATACAAAACAGTTTACATTACGTTTGCACGAAGCTCAACCGGGAGAAAATAAAGATAGGAACCTGTTAGATTGTTTTTGGAAAAAGAAACATCAGAATATGTGTAATAATTTTGAATAGAAGTGGCTCGTCAGCGCATGGGCAGTGTTAGTAGAAGTTGGGTGTTTGTCAGATAAGGTATATGAGGAGACGTATTACTGCAATCTACCAACAGTAACGATTAAAACTCGCCCCACGACAAGTCATCTAAGGCCATTAACCATAATTGAGCAAAGCCCTGCTTCATACGAAAATTATAGCGGGCGATCTGTTAGCTTTGGTCGCTAGCGAGCACGTTGTCAGCGATGTATTTATAATTCGTGTAATGTGATAACTGCATAGACAATCATTGGGTATGTTCAAACCTGTCTCATTGTTAAATCTACATTCTCATCAAATACAAATTAAGTGCTGTTTTAGTACAATATAATTTTAACATTTTGTTAATTTAATTCAAGGTTTACCAAACTGACAACCGTTTGAATGATTGGACTCGGGGGATGTTTCTGCTCGTCTTATTAAGACACGATTTATGGGAAACTGTCATAAGTGTGGGTCCATGTTTTGTAGCACGCCCAGTCCTTGCGCAGATGAGTTGCACTTTAAACTAATATTAAACAGTCAGTTTGCTCTTTCAATCAAATTTGACCTATAAAACTCCAGATTCGTTTCTGATTCCGATAGTTAATAATTTGAGTTTAAAAGTAACCGGTATGTGTATTTAACAGTCTCTGTATCTTTATGTGATAGAGTTTGCTGTATAACTGTATCTCTCACCATCATATTAACGGACTAATCTCTCGCGTCCTCTTTAAGAAATACTCCATCCTGCGTAAACATGTACTTTTATATACCATAAAGTCACGATCGCAGAAAACAACCATGACGAAATATCAACGTTCTAAGAATATCCAATTATGTCAGATTGTGGAGTTACAGCGGAGTGCCACCTTAAGGGGTGATGGAGTTCACATGGTCATACCCCACTGGAATAGCAATTTTCTATGACTTTGATTATTTTTATTATTTGAAGAAAAAAACTTACTTGCTAATATGTCCTCTTTCGGCAGTTAGAAATCTAGTCTGTAGGAATACACTGCGGGTTATATAACGGACTGTGAGATAAAGAGAGGCAACTTCAGAAAAAAAGATTCCAAATATATTTATCAAAAGAGAGAAACCAACCATTCAATGGTTTGTGGGAATGCACACTCAGGGCTAGTTTTAAGACATTTTCCTTCAATATGTCAAAATTAACATCGCTGTTCAGTCTCCACTCTCACCCTAGCTCGATTTCTCATTCGGATGATAAGTTGTCAAATGAACCATTGGCACTTAACTACACCGAAGTCAGTCCTTATACCCTTAGGAAATAGACATCCGCACGGGCCCCGGAGGAGATTTAGGACCTTTTCTTCAGGCGACGGGTTGACTGTCAACAGTTTCCTTGTGGAAGGGAAAAATCTTATGAGTCTAAGATGAGCTGTACGGTAGATTAGCGTCTTCTTGAAAAAAGAAAAGTAGATAAGGTCATTAGAAATGCGCCGTCATGTAGCTGACGTCATCAGAAATACGCCTTCAAGAAGCTGACGTCATAAAAAAATCGCCGTCTTGTAGAAAACGTGCTCTAAAGTAAGCTTAGAACACATTAACGTCATTAAGACCACGGGCACGACGCAAAAGAGGTTACAGAATTTACCACTCCCGGGTGATGTTGACAGAGGAATCTCAACCCGAGTGTATGAGGTTTTTTTAAGTTTAAAATGCATCACAAAACTGGTTGTATTTTACCACGTCTTCCTTCCATTCAGATAAGCTGTAAGGTAATGATGAGTCCATTTCACCTTGACACCATTAAGACCACATAGAATTTGCGACAAAATTGATGACGCGAGCTTGGTTGCGCTGCATCAAATGATAACGCGATGGTGACGTTTCGAGAATAACAGCTCCTGAGTTTTCATTGATAAAGACATGACTATCTTTCCCCGAACAAAACCAAATGGGATACATCTGTTAAGTGTCGGGAACAGCATACTCTAGTGTTAGCCGAAACGTAAATACATGTACCTTCGTCCAACGTAATCTGTAATGCAGTTATGTCGTTAAAATAGATGACGTCGTTGAGATATGTTGTGTGGTAGATGACGTCGTTAATATATGCAGTGTGATATGATAGATGATGTCGTCATAATATACACAGTGGTAGATGACGTCGTTACAATATACACCGTGGTAGATGACGTCGTTTATATTTGCAGTATGGGAGATGACGTCGTAAGAATATGTTTTGTTGTAGATGATCTCGTTAACATATGCTGTGTGGTAGATGACGTCGTTAGAATATGCAGTGTGGTAGATAACGTCGTTTGAATATGCTGTGTGGTGGATGATCTCGTATACACGTGTTGTGTGGTAGATGATCTCGTTAGAATATGCTGTGTGGTGGATAATCTCGTAAACATGTGGTGTGTGGTAGATGATCTCGTTAGAATATGCTGTGGTAGATGACGTCGTTCAAATATGCAGCGTGGTTGATGACGTCGTTCAAATATGCTGTGTACCAGCTGACGTCATTATTTGCAGTGTGGTATGTCTTAAAGTTTGCTGTTCGGTAGATGACGTCGTTTACATATGCTGTGTGGTAGATACGTTAAAAAAGCACTGTATCAAAAGTAACGGCGCCATGTGTAAGTTGTAAGGTGGATAAGAAAATGAGAAATGGTGCCGAGTGAGATATTGTATCAATAGTCCACTTTAAGTTTGAACGTTTTCGGGATCCAGTAGTATATCGTGCATGTGTGCGAAATCGTGTTGTGAAGACAGCAAAACAAACACGATTTGTAACCCGGGTGAGATATCATGTCGGGAGGGAAATACACTCGCATTCTGTCTGAGACCTTAAGTTGAGCGTTAACGTTTACTGTGAGTAATGAGCAGGCGTGTTAAGCCGTAGAGACCCAGCAGGGTAGATGTACTTTTACAATGACATTTGCACTTCAACGTGCACATATTCATCACGATTTATTTTCAAGATAACGAGCGTTCCTTATCTGTACATTGTAGAGGGTTGTACACTGTAAACGACCATCACAATGTTTGATCTCTTACATAGGTCTGAAGAGTTAGGTGATCATCCGTCTCATTGCTTCTAGCCTTTCCCGTAATTGTTCGGCGGTCGTCGGCAGGGCTCGGCCTTTCCCATAATTATTCGGCGGTTGTCGGCAGGGCTCGAGTTTTTCTTGGGAAATTTACGATGTTGGGTGACTCTCACAAAAGTCAAAGTCACGGAATTCTTTTCGTGCTAAGAAAGCTTGTGACTTACAAAGGATCGTGGAAAGCATGCGTACCCTGGTGTTCATCCTCGATAGTCCAGGGGTTACGCTCACTTCGCCCTCTGCAACCCTGGAACAAGTCATACCAAAATTGAAGGCTAAAGTCAAAAGAATCTTGCGGTCGCATAACGATAAAACTTATTGGCTTTCAAGTCGGGCATCGCTTCTCTGTAATCTTCAAAGGACAAGTATCAGCCTAGTGATTGGTCAGGTTTTTTTTTACCTTACACCAACTAAATAGCTTGCTATGACCTATTCCAGGGATGCAGAACACGAAAGTAGGCGTAACCCCTGGATATCAAGGATGCCTGACGATGTAAGTTCGGATCAAGTGGGTGTTTGAACGGTTAGGAATCGGGTGTGTCCTGGAGCCATCTAAACACCAAGTCCTAGACCCTAATTACACTTACACAACATATGTGCTGCTAAGTAACGCTTCCATTTCGAGAGCCTCGTGGCCTGTTCTCGCTACAGTCAACCTCACCGCTTCCCCTACTTCAAAGGTCCTCGGCATTTGACTGCAATAGTGTGCAGTAGACCTGCTTATAGCACAAAGCTTACCACATGGCGTCATAGTGACACAATCTTGTGTTACGTCAGCGCTAATCTAACTACTATACTTACCACAAATCTATTTTCTTATGCGTTGGTTTCCCTTCATCTTCACTAATGGTGAAATAATCACTATTTATAATATATAGTAATAATAAGCTGCATATAATAAAGTAATCAGAATAAGTACTTGACAAAAAGGTAAGAATTCTTAATAACATGTCATTTGGGCGTGACCTTGACAAGGTCAGTCACACCCGTCATCTCTAAGTGTTTGTCGTCATGACGACTTGAAACCCAATGTGCACCACACTCACATGTAACTTTGTGATGAACATGAGAAAAGTTAAAATACTAAGTTATTGAATTAAGCTACTGATTGTGTTTAAGAATGTAATTATATAAATGACCTTGTATGAGTATGTGGATGACCTTGGACGAGTAAACGAGTGACATTTTATAAGAAGATGAACTAACTCGTATGAGAAAAACATATTCATGAAATATTGTATTTCCGGAAATTTAGCAACTAGATTTGACAACAAATATCAACTTTATTTACGCTTTCTCCACAAATTGTAACATGTGATTGTTATCAAAGAAGACACACAAAACGTATTCAAGTTGTGCTCTTGTTTATAGAGGTAAAGATTGTAACTTTGATTAATTAGAATCTATTGCTGGTTTTATTGAAAAACATTAAATATGGCCACGTTTAAATATATAGGAAAGTGTTGGAATTGCAAAGATTTCAATGAAGAGTGTGGTCAATCTTAACATCTAGCGAGCAAAGTTTGTACGGAAAGATGAGAAAATTAACTCTGTATACAGTTCTATATGTAAAACAACTCTGTATTCATTATCGTGAAACATGATTTTACCTCACACAGGTGGTGACATCTATAACATTGGCAATAGATACAGCAGGCCAAACAGGTGGGGACATCTATAACATTGGGAATAGATACAGCAGGTCAAACAGGTGGTGACATCTGTAACATTGCCAATAGATTCAGTAGGCCAAACAGGTGGGGACATCTATAACATTCGCAATAGATACAGCAGCCCAAACAGGTGGTGACATCTGTAACATTGCCCATAGATACAGCAGGCCAGACAGGTGGTTACATCTGTAACATTGCCCATAGATACAGCAGGCCAAACTGGTGGTTACATCTATAACATTGGCAATAGATACAGCAGGCCAAACTGGTGGTGACATCTATTACATTGCCAATAGATACAGCAGGCCAAACAGGTGGTGACATCTATAACATTGGCAATAGATACAGCAGGCCAAACAGGTGGTGACATCTATAACATTGGCAATAGATACAGCAGGCCAAACAGGTGGTTACATCTATAACATTGGCAATAGATACAGCAGGCCAAACAGGTGGTTACATCTATAACATTGCCAATAGATACAGCAGGCCAAACAGGTGGTTACATCTATAACATTGGCAAAAGATACAGCAGGCCAAACAGGTGGTTACATCTATAGCATTGCCAATAGATACAGCAGGCCAAACAGGTGGTTACATCTATAACATTGCCAATAGATACAGCAGGCCAAACAGGTGGTTACATCTATAACATTGCCAATAGATACAGCAGGCCAAACAGGTGGTTACATCTATAACATTGCCAATAGATACAGCAGGCCAAACAGGTGGTGACATCTATAACATTGCCAATAGATACAGCAGGCCAAACAGGTGGTTACATCTATAACATTGGCAATAGATACAGCAGGCCAAACAGGTGGTTACATCTATAGCATTGGCAATAGATACAGCAGGACAAACAGGTGGTTACATCTATAACATTGGCAAAGATACAGCAGGCCAAACTGGAAATACACTGCAACTGTCAGCTGTTTTGTCGAGGTTTTCATTATATTCCTAGAAACTTACTGCAATTTTCATAAATCATCGTTCTCATTCAATCTGTAGACCAAATATGGTATAATCAGAAAGAAATGTATTGGCAATTCCTTGTAATTTCGTTTAAAAGTAAAGGAAACAATTTTATCATTATTTTTTCAAAAAAATAATGACAGAAAAAAGAAATAAATAAAACATTAGTGCATATTATTAATTTAAATTTCGTCACTTTTCGACCAATCAGGAAACGCGAAAAATCGCACCAGTTAATATTAGTTTATAGGTTATAAGTTGTTTGCTTAACAATGCTTGTTATAGTCAAAATTTGAATATACGTACATCCTTTCAGAAATATGTCTACATATCTTATAACTTGAAATCAACACAAGATAAGGATTGACTTTTCCTTCAATTGTCTTACTATTGTTGGAATATCCCTGTCCCTACAAATCGAAGATGTTGCTGACCGTGACTGTTATCGATCAACAGCATCGTTACAAAATAGGTCACAATCTCAATGTTTAATTTATCAAACCTTTTAAGAAATCGTTAAAATACGTATGTAAATTATGACAAGATATGAATATTAATGTTATGTAAAAGCAGCCATGGAAGTTCACGTTAAGTGTAAAAAAAAATACCGATTTAAATTATTTAAAATTGTTAATAAGACAAATGTAATGTGTCTAATAGTGGAATTACCTGTATAATCCTTGTCGTATGTCACGCCCCTGGGCCACAGGTGTGGTGACGTAATGACAAACGCCTGGCTCGATCTTATCACGTTCATTACGAGTGTGACGGCAGTTTCATTAGTTCGATAACAGAGACCTGTTTTAATAAGCACCTTACAAACAGTCAGTTCATCCCTAGACAGAGGATTTCAGTAATGGCGGCGTCGGGGGATTCATTGACTTTCAAACGTCTGTCCTAAATAAACCCAGGTCGTATCAGTCTTAGAATGAATTTACATAGAAATTAATTTGCCGCTAAATCAAATTAAAAATATTTCTTTTTTATTTAAAAATAAATTTTGCTTTTGTCGTTGAGTGCTCATAGTCACGAAGTTGTGCTGCAATAGATCTAGCAGTTTATAAGTTTCGCCTTTTTACGTGTCGACAAAGTTAGGTTGTGTTATAGATTTAGTAGTTTGTAAGTGAAGACAAAAATGGGCTGTGGTAGATTTTGTCGACAAAGTTGGGTTGTTGAATATTTAGTTGTTTGTAAGTGTCGAGAAAGTTGAGCTGAGACAGATTTAGCTGTTTGTAAGTGTCGACAAAGTTGGGTTATGGAAAATTTAGCTATTTGTAAGTTTTGAAAGAGTTGGACTGCGGTAGATTTAGCTGTTTTTAAGTGTCAAAATAGTTGGGCAGTGGTAGAATTTGTCGACAAAGTTGGGTTGTGGAATATTTAGTTGTTTGTAAGTGTCGTCAAAATTGGTTGCGGTAGATTGAGCTGTTTGTATGAGTCGACAAAGTTGGGCTGCGGTAGCTTTAACTGTTTGTCAGTGTCGACAATGTTGGGCTGCGATAGCTTTAACTGTTTGTAAGTGTCGACAAAGTTAGGCTGTGGTAGATTTTGTCGACAAAGTTGGGCTGCGGAAGATTAAGCTGTTCGTAAGTGTAGCGACGATGGCCGATAATGACAATGACCACAATATCCCTGTATAAATGAGGAGTTGACGATGACCACGATATCCCTGTATAGATGAGGAGTTGACGATGACCACGATATCCCTGTATAGATGAGGAGTTGACGATGACCACGATATCCCTGTATAGATGAGGAGTTGACGATGACCACGATATCCCTGTATAGATGAGGAGTTGACGATGACCACGATATCCCTGTATAGATGAGGAGTTGACGATGACCACGATATCCCTGTATAGATGAGGAGTTGACGATGACCACGATATCCCTGTATAGATGAGGAGTTGACGATGACCACGATATCCCTGTATAGATGAGGAGTTGACGATGACCACGATATCCCTGTATAGATGAGGAGTTGACGATGACCACGATATCCCTGTATAGATGAGGAGTTGACGATGACCACGATATCCCTGTATAGATGAGGAGTTGACGATGACCACGATATCCCTGTATAGATGAGGAGTTGACGATGACCACGATATCCCTGTATAGATGAGGAGTTGACGATGACCACGATATCCCTGTATAGATGAGGAGTTGACGATGACCACGATATCCCTGTATAGATGAGGAGTTGACGATGACCACGATATCCCTGTATAGATGAGGAGTTGACGATGACCACGATATCCCTGTATAGATGAGGAGTTGACGATGACCACGATATCCCTGTATAGATGAGGAGTTGACGATGACCACGATATCCCTGTATAGATGAGGAGTTGACGATGACCACGATATCCCTGTATAGATGAGGAGTTGACGATGACCACGATATCCCTGTATAGATGAGGAGTTGACGATGACCACGATATCCCTGTATAGATGAGGAGTTGACGATGACCACGATATCCCTGTATAGATGAGGAGTTGACGATGACCACGATATCCCTGTAAAGATGAGGATTTGACGATGACCACGATATCCCTGTATAGATGAGTAGTACTACTAATTAGAATTCATTGACGATGACACCCCCATTCATTAGTTTTAGATAACGATGACAAATGTAAACATCTAAATAGAAAAAGTTCATTACATTAAACAAATATCAATAACTTTCTTCACCCTTTATATATAAACGTTGTCCGAAAATAGCTGACCAAATCGCCTAAGGTTACTCCGTCTTGTCTGCAATAAGATGGCACAAAAAGACTGTTTCAGTTCAAACTGCGTGGAGACTAATCGGTCTTATCGCCTTGGATGCCTTCAGTATGATTGAGTCTCGTGTCTGTCACGAACTCGGGGCATTTCCGGGACGTCCTCGTTAACACGCGTTTATCACGGGGTTGCCGAGCTATGACGTTTTTGTTGATGGTTCTTATATAATGAATCAGTTCAGAATCCTGTTTTCCAAAGTATTGGGCAAATTTAGTTCGGGTGTCTCAAAAACTATTCAGTTTATTGGATGCTAGCAGCCAACCACACGACTACTTGTAAAAAATGGCTGTTCCTCTGATACATGTACCTAATGTTTATTTATGATTTTGGTACAGGTATCTATTGGACCATCATCTGTGGTGCTACATTATATGACGCGTTCGTCTTTAACGAACTCAATTTCACGATGACATCGTTTTTTTATTGTTGATTTCATACAGGTGTTGTTAAAACGTCGCGCAGAATAAAGTCTGTTATTTTAGGGGCTTTCCCGGAATTCGGTCAGTGGGATTTCATCTTCTCAATCCTAATTTGTTAAAGGCAATATCAATTATTATATAATGAATGACAAGAAATGAATGATTAGATGATCCCGCAATGTTCTACTTTTTAAAACTACATGTATGTAATTTAAATGATGGCGGCAACTAAAGTTGACAATACAAATAAACAATGTAGCAAGTGGAACCGGATGATAAGATATTGGAAATAGAAAACATGTTTATAAATATAGGTATAATAAAACTTCAGTAAATAAGCGGTAACACACCTTTATGTTAATCTGCACGAGTGCATGCGCGTTTGGATATATCAGTTTTACGAGGGCTGTACCTCGAGTGCAATATAACCATTCGCCAAATAAATAACTGTAATTTATGACGTCAGATAAAGACACATGTATGGTATAGCCTATTTATTACATGCCTATAATTGTAACAAATATGTGTTATCATAATTTCTGCAAAACATTACTAATCATTACCCTGTATTAATGTTCAAATTGTTTTTCTAAAATTTGAACGGAACATCAATGGCTGTCAAAACGATATCGAGGACGGAACTATGACGTCACGTTATCGTTGCGTAAAATGGCGGTAAAATGTTCGGAACCCATTCTTGTTCCCTTTGTCGATTTGATCACTGGATAACAACTAATAAATTTCAGCCAAAACTTCTAAAATACAGGACCTTGTATTGCATTACATATCATGAAAACTGCCTGTAATACTATAGTAAGATTAACCAGGTAAATAGTAGGTATTGTTACCTTATTTGGCCGTAACTGTAACACATTTACCTCGTACTGTTTAACCCAGCTGTGATGGAGCGGTATATCAACTCTCAGTGTTATTGTATTATGTTGACAAGTATAGCATTAACGTGGGCGTCACATTAATTAATGCCAAGTAACCTTTTAAAATCGCCGACATGGAAAGCCCCCTCAGAACCCCTAACAGGGTATCAAGAGTTTTATGGTTCTGTTAATTAATCTAGAAACGTAAACAAAAGAACATTGCATCTTCAAACTGTTACTCCCTTACCCAATCTCACGTACCAACCTGTACACAACTAATGTACATGTACGTCCAACACGTGATCAAACTGTTACTCCCTTACCCAATCCCACGGACCACCCTGTACACAACTAATGTACATGTACGTCAAACACGTGATCAAAATGTTACTCCCTTACCCAACCTCACGGACCAACCTGTACACAACTAACGTACATGTACGTCCAACACGTGATCAAATTGTTACTCCCTTACCCAATCTCACGGAACAACCTGTACACAACTAATGTACATGTCCGTCCAACACGTGATCAAACTGTTACTCCCTTCCCCAATATCACGTACCAACCTGTACACAACTATTGTACATGTACGTCCAACACGTGATCAAACTGTTACTCCCTTACACAATCTACCGGACCAACCCGTACACAACTAATGTACATGTACGTCCAACCCGTGATCAAAATGTTACTCCCTTACCCAACCTCACGGACCAACCTGTACACAACTAACGTACATGTACGTCCAACACGTGATCAAACTGTTACTCCCTTACACAATCTACCGGACCAACCCGTACACAACTAATGTACATGTACGTCCAACACGTGATCAGACTGTTACTCCCTTACCCAATCTCACGTCCCAACCTGTACACAACTAATGTACATGTACGTCAAACACGTGATCAAAATGTTACTCCCTTACCCAATCTCACGGACCAACCTGTACATAACTAATGTACATGTACGTCCAACACGTGATCAAACTGTTAATCCCTTACCCAATATCACGTACCAACCTGTACACAACTATTGTACATGTACGTCCAACACGTGATCAAACTGTTACTCCCTTACCCAATCCCACGGACCACCCTGTACACAACTAATGTACATGTACGTCCAACACGTGATGAAAATGTTACTCCCTTACCCAATCTCACGGAACAACCTGTACACAACTAATGTACATGTACGTCAAACACGTGATCAAACTGTTACTCCCTTACACAATCTACCGGACCAACCCGTACACAACTAATGTACATGTACGTCCAACACGTGATCAGACTGTTACTCCCTTACCCAATCTCACGGAACAACCTGTACACAACTAATGTACATGTACATCCAACGCGTGATCAAACTGTTACTCCCTTACCCAATATCACGTACCAACCTGTACACAACTATTGTACATGTACGTCCAACACGTGATCAAATTGTTACTCCCTTACCCAATCTCACGGAACAACCTGTACACAACTAATGTACATGTCCGTCCAACACGTGATCAAACTGTTACTCCCTTATCCAATCTCACGGACCAACCGGTACACAACTAATGTACATGTACGTCCAACCCGTGATCAAAATGTTACTCCCTTACCCAACCTCACGGACCAACCTGTACACAACTAACGTACATGTACGTCCAACACGTGATCAAATTGTTACTCCCTTACCCAATCTCACGGAACAACCTGTACACAACTAATGTACATGTACGTCCAACACGTGATCAAATTCTAGACAAACCTAATTATACATGACATTGTATGCTCACTACACTTACCTGATAACTTATATTACTACTTCTGTAATTTAAAACAAACTTTAAACTTGGTATCCCATGATCATTAAACAAAATTTGATGTCCTTTGTTAAGAACGTTCCCCAAAAAGTTATAAAGTGATAAGCATTCATAAACTTTCCTTATTCAAAACTTCGTAATTATTTATCTCAACCTTTAAAGTTCCAACAATGGAGAAATAGCACGGAAGCTAGGTAAACAATTGTACTATAATCAAGGAAATCTGCATATCAATCCCCGATCTTCTGTCAATATTCGTTAGCGAAATGCTTGCAAGTGAATTAAATATTTCAAAAAGTAAAATAAAATCCGGTTCAAAATCAGTTGATTAGCTAACATCAGTATCCGCCTTAGATTTGGACTGGCTAACAGCCCCTTACCACTAGCTTGTTTCCCCCAGTTTAGAACTTAGAATTGGACATTCAATTAAGTGATCAAAATAATTCAATATTCTCAAAGACGGAGGGCAAGTCTACCTTATAAGTAGATTGTATGTACCTGGAGGTTACAGTCGTGATACAAGGTAACATGTACGATGGCGCCTTGTTGCCCGGGGAAAACCCTCACCCATTCTAATTTTGTTTAAATCAACATCACGTATCACATATATTTCCAGGAAGATGTCGTTCGGAGACCCCTGGATATTATGAAAGATCTTGTATCAAATTTTGTCTTCTTTCCGTCAGCTCTGTGCTTTTAAACACGTTTCTTTTCTCTTTTACTTTCCTGACTTATCGCTTGTTAAACTAACACCAGACAGCTATCAGACAAGTGAGATTCAATAATACACAGTGTTTGTATTAAATGTGCAAATACCTCAGCCATCAAAGGCATATTGCGGAAACACTTGTCGCTATGATGAAGACGGATGGGTTCCGGATGAACGTGATGCTATGACTGGGAAAGCTTGTCTCGTGGTTTACGCGAGATTTTCACGAGATGTACACAGTAACATCTCTATTGAAGTTTGTTATATGAAAGATAATGGCTTTGAACTGAAACATCGTTAGCCGTGAGGAACATGAATGATAAACGTATTTTTAACACTGTGTAGTACTTTTTTCTCTGATATCTTCGACAGTAGTCGCTCTGTCTATACCACTTGTACATTTTGTTACCACGTTGTAAAGTCGTGCTTTTCTTTCTTGTGAAGATAACAGGTAAAGTAGTCCGATAACTATCGTCGACCGCAGTTTTTGTGACGTTCTCTCTATTCAGAGGATGCTTCCAAACGGCTTTCGTTAAAACACATAATAAACCATTAAAATGTAGCGAATATTTGTTTATTCCGTTTGAACTTAAACTTACCCCAATATCACAAGCATTGCTCCTACATAGCCTGCACTGTCGTTGGAATAAAACCGGAAGTTGTCATTTGTTCATTGTTGTTGTTTTTGTTGTTGTTCAAATCTACATGAGATTTCAGAGGAAGCTATGTTTGTAAAAAGACAGTAAAGATACCAAATTAAATACGATTGCTAACGTACTATTTGCGGAATTCAATACCAACGTTTACTTGTCCCATCGTGTAACTGGTTACCGACTCGGTTAGAGGTAGGTCACAGAGGTGAACCATCTAGTCACTCATCACTAAGTATGACATGGCTACTGGTATGTCACAGAGGTGAACAATCCAGTCACTCATCACTGAGTATGACATGGATACTGGTATGTCACATTAGTGAACCATCTAGTCACTTATTACTCTGTAAGACATGCCTACTGGTATGTCACAGAGGTGAACCATCTAGTCATTTATCACTGAGTATGACATGGCTACTGGTATGTCACATTAGTGAACCATCCAGCCACTTATCACTGAGTATGACATGGCTACTGGTATGTCACATTAGTGAACCATCCAGCCACTTATCACTGAGTATGACATGGCTACTGGTATGTCACAGTAGTGAACCATCTAGTCACTTATTACTGAGTATGGCATGGCTACTGGTATGTCAAAGTAGTGAACCATCTAGTCACTTATGACTGATTATGACATGGCTACTGGTATGTCACAGTAGTGAACCATCTAGTCACTTATCACTGAGAATGACATGGCTACTGGTATATCACAGAGGTGAACCATCTAGTCACTCATCACTGAGTATGACATGGCTACTGGTATGTCACAGAAGTGAACCATCTAGTCACTTATCACTGAGTATGGCATGGCTACTGGTATGTCACAGTAGTGAACCATCAAGTCACTTATCACTGAGTATGGCATGGCTACTGGTATGTCACAGTAGTGAACCATCCAGTCACTTATCACTGAGTATGACATGGCTACTGATATGTCACAGTAGTGAACCATCTAGTCACTTATCACTGAGTATGGCATGGCTACTGGTATGTCAAAGTAGTGGACCATCTAGTCACTTATCACTGAGAATGACAGATGTGAACCATCTAGTCACTTATCACTGAGTATGGCATGGCTACTGGTATGTCACAGTAGTGAACCATCCAGTCACTTATCACTGAGTATGACATGGCTACTGGTATCTCCCCGAGGTACACCATCTAGTCACTTATCACTGAGAATGACAGATGTGAACCATCTAGTCACTTATCACTGAGTATGGCATGGCTACTGGTACGTCAAAGTAGTGAACCATCTAGTCACTTATCACTGAGAATGACAGATGTGAACCATCTAGTCACTTATCACTGAGTATGGCATGGCTACTGGTATGTCACAGTAGTGAACCATCCAGTCACTTATCACTGAGTATGACATGGCTACTGGTATGTCACAGAAGTGAACCATCTAGTCACTTATCCCTGAGTATGGCATGGCTACTGGTATGTCAAAGTAGTGGACCATCTAGTCACTTATCACTGAGAATGACAGATGTGAACCATCTAGTCACTTATCACTGAGTATGACATGGCTACTGGTATGTCACAGAGGTAAACCATCTAGTCACTTATCACTGAGAATGACAGATGTGAACCATCTAGTCACTTATCACTGAGTATGGCATGGCTACTGGTATGTCACAGTAGTGAACCATCCAGTCACTTATCACTGAGTATGACATGGCTACTGGTGTGTCACATTAGTAAACCATCTAGTCACTTACCACTGGGTATGACATGGCTACTGATATGTCACAGTAGTGAACCATCTAGTCACTTATTACTGAGTATGACATGGCTACTGGTATGTCACAGTAGTGAACCATCTAGGGACTTGATGAATTGTCACAGAATGTTCAATAGTACCGGACTATACTACTATTGAAGGTACTAGGATCGGCGCCTACGTAGGAATATGGGTACCTCATAGTAAATCCCGCGATTTGCTTGTTTTATTTACCAAATTGAATGGAACGTTGCTTTTTCAAACAGGTTGCAGTTCTCAGGAAATAGAGAAGCTGTTTATTACATAATGAAATTAATTGTTACCATGTGGTTGGCTCATAATGAATTATGTCATAAATGTGGTCAGTTTTATTAAGATGTTGCCATCCACATAGTTCTGCAGTGTAGTTCTACTGACGAATTAAGGGACGAATTATGGTGTAATATCATTAATATTAGCGATATATTGTTCAGTGTATATTTGCACGACTTAAACGAAAGTCAATTATTCCATGTTCTGATCGGGGGGAATTTTTCTTACAATTTGTGTAACTCAGACCTAGAAGAGTTCCGTATGACGTCTGTTAAATCATTTTTTCGAATGATAATATCATATTACAAATGACACATTTACTATATCTATGCTGAATATTGTCAAATGATCAAAAGGGCCTGATACTGCTAGCTTAAATTATATGCCCTAATATATTAACAACATAAATTTTTGTAATATCTATGTATAATAATTTTGATAATTGATGTTTAATTGATGATTGTATTGTGATGCTCTATCATTATAATCTTCATTCTGGAGGAAATAAAGGAGTATGTAGTTATGTATGTATACATTAAAATAACGATACCTTTGTACTCTTTCCATGTATGTATATATGTTGATTAATTCTTATATGTAACTATTCTGTTTATGTAATCTTCATTTTGGAGGAAATACAGAGAATAATAATAGTACAGAACATGTCCTGTTCAATCACAGTACTGTTCAATGTTCATTTATACCGTGATACGTTCTATCTCTTGTAAAGGATTGTTTTTGTTCTCCTCCTACCGTCCGTTCTAAACCTTATACCTTTGTTCAATAACAGTACTGTTCAATGTTCATTTATAGCGTGATACGTTCTATCTCTTGTAAAGGATTGTTTTTGTTCTCCTCCTACTGTCCGTTCTAAACCTTATACCTTTGTTCAATCACAGTACTGCTCAATGTTGTACACGAATGTTTTCGTTGGCGTGTTCTCCTGCCACGCGCTCGCAACCTTGTATCGTTATACTGCAGCATGTCGATTTGTTGGGTCATGGTACTTTCCCCGCTCACCTTGACCCTTCCGTGCATTTCAATCGTTTGTTTTTGTACGCATAACTTTAAGTCTCATGGTCTATTTTAATTTTCAACTGTCATCAAGTGATTTAAAAAGATGTCAAATGAACGTAATGGGGTAAGTTTTTCTGACTTACCATCAGATCCAGATTGTTTTATTCCTTGTGTAAGACACATCGGAGAGTAGACATACAAATAGTACAGTATATTACAAATTCACAATGATACAGGTATACAATAATAGTCAAATGAAATATGATGCATATTGTACAATGGCATACGTGATAACTCATTAATCGTGCAGGACTACAAACTGACATATCATAAGAGACAGCATTTTACACGGAGATACACCAACATCGTAAGGTTCCGACACAGTGAAATCATAACAATAGTATATTACAATGATACTACTACTATAATAACTTTCAATGACGTACGTCACAGGTAATGATAACTGGATTAATATAGTTACATACATTGTATCGCACATATGTCACTAATAAATACAATCTAGTAGAGCAGTAAAGAACAATAAAATACACTGCCATAGTGTAATAAATACGATGTTACAGCTGACGTTAGTGACAGTGATATTACAATACCATGGAATCAAAATTCTCCACGTTTACTCTCGTCTCTCAAGCTTAATATCGCGTAAGATTGGAGAACTTTTAGTGTAAAGTAACGCTTTATCATCTCTGCCCTCAACACACTGTTAGTGACACGTTAACATCCAACTGATCAAATCCAAGATTTAAAAACACAGTTTATATTAATGGTTTGTATGACTGTCTTATGTGAAGTCAAAATAAAACACGTTTTTCTGGTGATAACGCCCGCCCCCACAAAGCTCGTATCTGAAAATGTTGGTGTTTTGACATGAGCCAGGAACCGTTGGAATAACTTTTGGAAGCCTAGGTGAGGGTTGATCGGCGCTACGTCAGGTTATAGGTCTGCAGGCTACTGGAACTACACCAAACCTCTTCTATAAGTCAAAGTATTAAGACGTGTGTCATTAAATATACATTAACTTATAAATTAATACACGTTTTTATTTCTATCTCGGAGTAGAATAAATATCTTTTCTATTAAGTATTTGTTTTTATCGCGATGAACTTCAACAATCTGGGACATTTTATATTTTATTAAGATATGTAAAACGAATTTTATTGCTTAGGTATTCAAAGCGAGTTTTTATTTTGTGAGTTATAATTGCAATCTTTAATAATTGAAATTAAGTGCATTCTATTTGACAGCCCGTCGTACAAGTGATATGGTTGAATTAGATGAGGTGATCAATGATTAGCGAAACCTCTAATTAAATATGTTAACACCAGGACTGTCATGTTTCATCATACAAGTTCTGCTGTTAATATGCAGATAATCTTTATATAACCTTTTGATAATTCAAGACCACAAATGTACACTTGATCACAGCCAGTAAGGAATACGCTTCATATTTTTATTAAAATCTTAATTATTTTACAAACAAAAAACACCAGAATTTCAATACAAACTTCCCATTACACATTAGTAATTGATAAACGCCCTGTCATACACGTTGATAAGGAGGCGTTACCTCTGGTGCTATCTCTGGTGAAAAGTCGTCTGGTGCACACGACCTCAAAAGCTTTTGATTTCTGGGATTTTTACCTGAATATTTAACTGTTTAACAATACATTATATTTGTACATTTCTAATGATATACTTGGCTACTTAGTATCCTTAGATACATTGTATGAATGGTATAGTTAGATACACTGTATGAATGGTATAGTTAGATACATTGTATGAATGGTATACTTGGCTACTTAGTATCCTTAGATACATTGTATGACTGGTATAGTTAGATACACTGTATGAATGGTATAGTTAGATACATTGTTAGATACACTGTATGAATGGTATAGTTAGATACACTGTATGGATGGTATAGTTAGATACATTGTATGAATGGTATAGTTAGATACACTGTATGAATGATATAGTTAGATACATTGTTAGATACACTGTATGAGTGGTATAGTTAGATACACTGTATGAATGGTGTAGTTAGATACATTGTTAGATACACTGTATGAATGGTATAGTTAGATACTCTGTATGAATGGTATAGTTAGATACATTTTTAGATACACTGTATGAATGGTATAGTTATATACACTGTATGAATGGTATAGTTAGATACTCTGTATGAATGGTATAGTTAGATACATTTTTAGATACACTGTATGAATGGTATAGTTAGACACGCTGTATGAATGGTATAGTTAGATACATTTTTAGATACACTGTATGAATGGTATAGTTAGATACACTGTATGAATGGTATTGTTAGATACACTGTATGAATGGTATAGTTAGATACACTGTATTAATGGTATAGTTAGATACACTGTATGAATGGTATAGTTAGATACACTGTATGAACGGTATAGTTAGATACATTGCTTAAAGATATACTTGACGAATGTGGTTGCCCTTTTTGTGCAACTCTATCGCTATTCTTGGAAATATGCACAATGTATGATTTGTGTCTGCTGCAGCAATGTTAACGTGTAAATAATTCATTCTTTTCCCAGTGACTGTCATCGTCTAGCTTTATTTCCTCGAAAAGGAGATACCGGTGGTGAAAGAAGAAAACAAACAATCAATTGACTTAGTCAGGGCGTGATGGCGTACACGTAGTTTTAAGATAATATTTACATTTGCATGGCATCGTCACTATATAGCCTCTTTGAAAGCTGTGTCGTTGATGGGACTTTAATTACCATGCATTACGAGACACAATTCTTAGCGTATTAATACAACACTGACCGGAACTACAATATCCAATATAAATAAACATGACGGCTGCTGAAATATCGCTGGGCATTGTGAGATTTGACAATGTCATTGTTAATGTATGTGCAAAATAAAAAATAAAATAAAAAACACTTTTATTACAACGAAAACAGGACCAAGGTCTGCAATATCGTACAAAATGCACATCGGTTGAAATCACCAATGCCGGCAATGGAAACAATTTTAAC
>NW_018405719.1:103599-116099 GCF_002113885.1 Mizuhopecten yessoensis
GAGAGAACCTAGGTTACGAGAGTTTGGGGATAGGGGAGAGAACCTAGGTTACGAGAGTTTGGGGATAGGAGAGAGAACCTAGGTTACGAGAGTTTGGGGATAGGGGAGAGAACCTAGGTTACGAGAGTTTGGAGATAGGGGAGACAACCTAGGTTACGAGAGTTTTGGGACAGGGGAGAGAACCTAGGTTACGAGAGTTTGGGGATAAGGGGGAGACAACCTAGGTTACGAGAGTTTGGGGATAGGGGAGAGAACCTAGGTAACGAGAGTTTGGGGATAGGAGAGACAACCTAGGTTACGAGAGTTTGGGGATAGGGGGGAGACAACCTAGGTTACGAGAGTTTGGGGAAAGGGGAGAGAACCTAGGTTACGAGAGTTTGGGGATAGGGGAGAGAACCTAGGTTACGAGAGCTCGGGGATAGGGGAGATAACCTAGGTGACGAGAGCTCGGGGAATGAGATGGGCTGAGGTCACAATTAAATGCTTCCGGGTTAAGTACCCACGAATGAAGTCCCTTAGAAATATAGGTACTTTAGTAAAAACTATACTATGCCTCTTAGAACTTAGAATCTTTGTGTAAAAGTTTGGTGTTAAAATACTGTGGAGGTATCAATCTAACAATATCTGTGTCAAATTCTTATATTGTGCATTTATTTTTTGGTGCAGGGTGCTGTGTGAAAAGTCCTGTGTTGACCTCTACCCCTGACCCGGAAGTTTATTTTTGACATTGGTGACACATGCAGACGATTATCTCAAGAAAAAGGCCAACATGCTATGTTGAAATTTTGATATTTTACTCCCAAGATGTTGCTCTTGACCAGGTTAGATGGAAAGTTGGCTATCGGATATTGGGAATTTGTTATGAAATTAAATGTTACAATGAAACATATAGTAAAATTAATTGTGGTCTTAGTCCAGATGGATCTGTTAACTGTTGTTGATGGGAAGACAACCCAGCAACAGCTGGTACATCTTTTTGCCACACGCATTTAACTGTATATCGATTAAACATGTGTATGTAAATAAAACAAGAAAACGCGGCATTAACATGTTAGCAAGCACTTAATCTGTTATAACCCTCCACCCCAGAGGCAAGGGTAACGCATCCAAATAGTTGGAAACCAAACATGTTTCTCGGCGAACACGGAAAAAAGTAGCTGTAGTGTTTATGACCTACGCCTCTTTTTGATTTGATGGTTTCCGGAATACGATGCGAATTGATCCTTCTTTACGTCCCTCTGGTTCTAACTGAGAGAGAAATAGTATATACATTGAATTAACTCATTTATTTAGTATGATATCATATTGCAGTAAATATATCCCTCTCTCGTTTACTGCCCAATGCAAGCCCACCTCCGCTTTGGCGCGGTGCAGGGATGTCGTCTGCTTCCTAAGGCCTTTGATCACAGCGCCACGGGAAGGGGCGTCATACCTGATAATTACTGCTTTACTCAGTATATAAATGTAGGTAGATAGTGTATGCAGTGGGGTCTGAGGTTAACTCGACATGTACCAAGACACACACGGAAACACGCGCTCACGCGCAGCAATTCCGTAGCTAAACTATATTAAAACAAACTTACATCCTTCCGTTTCTTATATATTGAATTTATTTTTGTTCCGGTTACACTTTCCTAGTGATTGTTGGAATGTACACGTTAATGACGTCAGTTGCTGGCACGTGGGTACATCACGAGGAAACGAGTCTCCGTTCAACATTTACAGTCAATGTATAACGTCTAGTTTCGTATCTTTCAAGATAGTAAACAACCATTGTATTTTCAGAGCAACGTAAGTTATCACAATTTACAAAGAAAATATACATCATTCTTGTATGTCGGGCTAGTTTACAATGTTAAATTCACAATCTGAGAGGCACATTGGTGATCTATGGCGGCGACACAAAATATCTCAGCTCTGTATTTACTTAATTCTTTTTTACCAAATAAACATGAAACGTTTTGTGCATGTTATTAAAATTTATAACTTTCCCTGCCGCTTATATCGCAAACAAACACCGTGATTGATATGCCGCTTACATCATAGATGATAAACTGACAACGATGGCGTTTGATGGCGCGCTTTGAAATCTTCAAGAGCTTAAGGTTATAATGCAGCGTGTGTTAAATCGAGTTTAATTTAAAAAAAAGTACGGCCCTTTTATTCCAAGTGATCCTCATGTCTCAAAACTGGATTATATTTGCAATTTACTTGTATGTTGATGAATTACACCGATTTCGTTATTCTTCAGCTTGGTGACAGCCTAAACTGTTCTCTATATTCAAAATAACACCACCATTTTCCCACCGAATTTCTGGGGGTTTTCAGATAATAGAGTGTCAATAGGGCAAAAAAGGATGCGAGATTTGTTGAATTTCTTTAGTTTAACAATCTTGTTTTGGTTTAATTGATATAAATTAGGAGACGGTAAAGAATCTGTTATATTTATTTAACCGGTATTTAATTATGTTTCCAAAGCAATTAATAATCAATAAAAAGTAAATTCCGGATATATTAATGGATGTGATAAATTTTATTTCAATTTCCCTTCTGTCATTTTCATTTTGAGATATGTTCATATATGTTAAGCATTAAGGACGTGTTAAAGAGTTATGGTATTCTTACGCTGATAAATAATTGTAAACACTGTCATTGACATGGCGCCGTCTTAAAAATGGAACTTTAAGTTACGGTAAAGGATAGCTTCATGTAAAATGCCTATAGTATTCAAATTCTAGAACCACATCATAAGTACTCGTACACTATCACGTGTCATTAGTAATCAGTAGGCGACATAGCCATAGAGCATTTACTATATCGCCTATCAAAGTGGCGTCATAAACTTCACGTAATTAATTAAGTTTAATAAAGCGACACGGAAGACACTCTATCCTTGACATGTTTTAATCCTGTATGAATATGAAGGTAATTTGTTCATGTGTTGCTATCTGCTGTTACAGAGACCTTACGGCTACATCGGGCATATCGTAACACTTAGGTTACAACGTAAGAGTTTCATACGTATAACTCTGTTTTAAATAAGTATCTTCAAATCTAACTTCAATCTGTAGCCTAAGTAGTTATTATTTACTAATTTGTTGTTGTTGTTGTTGTTGTTGTTGTTTAATTTAGTCGGTAGGTAGCCATAACGTTGAAAGGATTCATGTTACATCGACATTTGCCGGAAGAGACGGAAAGGTAGCCATTATTTTGGTTGGTGTCAGCTATGTCGATATTTTTGGTACCGTTTGTAAAGTAGCCATTATTTTGTTTGGTGTCAGCTATGTCGAAATGTTGGTACAGTTTGTAAGGTAGCCATTATTTTGTTTGATTTCCAGGTATGTCGATATTTTTGGTACAGTTTGTAAGGTAGCCATTATTTATTTGGTGTCAGCTATGTCGATATTTTTGGTACAGTTTGTAAGGTAGCCATTAATTTGTTTGGTGTCAGCTATGTCGATATTTTTGGTCCAGTTTGTAAGGTAGCCATTATTTTGGTTGGTGTCAGCTATGTCGATACTTTTGGTTCAGTTTGTAAGGTATCCATTATTTTGGTTGGTGTCAGCTATGTCGATACTTTTGGTTCAGTTTGTAAGGTATCCATTATTTTGGTTGGTGTCAGCTATGTCGATATGTTTGGTACAGTTTGTAAGGTATCCATTATTTTGTTTGGTGTCAGCTATGTCGATATGTTTGGTACAGTTTGTAGGGTAACCATTATTTTGTTTGGTGTCAGTTATGTCGATATTTTTGGTACAGTTTGTAAGGTAGCCATTATTTTGTTTGGTGTCAGCTATGTCGATATGTTGGTACAGTTTGTAAGGTAGTCATTATTTTGTTTCGTTTCCAGGTATGTCAATATTTTTGGTACAGTTTGTAAGGTAGCCATTAATTTGTTTGGTGTCAGCTATGTCGACATTTTTGGTCCAGTTTGTAAGGTAGCCATTATTTTGTTTGGTGTCAGCTATGTCGATATGTTTGGTACAGTGTCAGCTATGTCGATATGTTTGGTACGGTTTGTAAGGTAGCCATTATTTTGTTTTGTGTCAGCTATGTCGATATGTTTGGTACCGTTTTTAAGGTAGCCATTATTTTATTTGGTTTCAGCTATGTCGATATGTTTGGTACAGTTTGTAGGGTAACCATTATTTTGTTTGGTGTCAGCTATGTCGAAATGTTGGTACAGTTAGTAAGGTAGCCATTATTTTGTTTGGTGGCAGCTATGTCGATATGTTTGGTACAGTTTGTAGGGTAACCATTATTTTGTTTGGTGTCAGTTATGTCGATATTTTTGGTACAGTTCGTAAGGTAGCCATTATTTTGTTTGGTGTCAGCTATGTCGATATGTTGGTACAGTTTGTAAGGTAGTCATTATTTTGTTTCGTTTCCAGGTATGTCAATATTTTAGGTACAGTTTGTAAGGTAGCCATTAATTTGCTTGGTGTCAGCTATGTCGACATTTTTGGTCCATTTTGTAAGGTAGCCATTATTTTGGTTGGTGTCAGCTATCAGGTATGTCAATATTTTTGGTACAGTTTTTAAGGTAGCCATTATTTTGGTTGGTTTCCAGCTATGTCGATATGTTTGGTACAGTTTTTGAGGTAGTCATTATTTTGTTTGGTGTCAGCTATGTCGACATTTTTGGTCCATTTTGTAAGGTAGCCATTATTTTGGTTGATGTCAGCTATGTCGATGCTTGTGGTACAGTTTGTAAGGTAGCCATTAATTTGCTTGGTGTCAGCTATGTCGACATTTTTGGTCCAGTTGGTAAGGTAGCCATTATTTTGTTTGGTGGCAGCTATGTCGATATTTTTGGTACCGTTTTTAAGGTAGCCATTATTTTATTTGGTTTCAGCTATGTCGATATGTTTGGTACAGTTTGTAGGGTAACCATTATTTTGTTTGGTGTCAGCTCTGTCGATATGTTTGGTACAGTTTGTAAGGTAACCATTATTTTGTTTGGTGTCAGCTATGTCGTTATGTTTGGTACATTTTGTAAGGTAGCCATTAATTTGTTTGGTGTCAGCTATGTCGACATGTTTGGTACAGTTTGTAAGGTAGCCATTAATTTGTTTGGTGTCAGCTATGTCGACATTTTTGGTCCAGTTTGTAAGGTAGCCATTATTTTGGTTGGTGTCAGCTATGTCGATATTTTTGGTACCGTTTGTAAAGTAGCCATTATTTTGGTTGGTGTCAGCTATGTCGATATTTTTGGTACAGTTTGTAAGGTACAGTTTGTAAGGTAGCCATTAATTTGCTTGGTGTCAGCTATGTCGACATTTTTGGTCCATTTTGTAAGGTAGCCATTATTTTGGTTGGTGTCAGCTTTGTCGATATTTTTGGTACAGTTTGTAAGGTAGCCATTATTTTGTTTGGTGTCAGGTATGTCGATATCTTTGGTCCAGTTTGTAAGGTAGCCATTATTTTGGTTGATGTCAGCTATGTCGATACTTGTGGTACAGTTTGTAAGGTAGCCATTATTTTGTTTGGTGTCAGCTATGTCGATATGTTTGGTACCGTTTGTAAGGTAGCCATTATTGTATTTGGTGTCAGCTATGTCGATATGTTTGGTACCGTTTGTAAGGTAGCCATTATTTTGGTTGGTGTCAGCTTTGTCGATATTTTTGGTACAGTTTGTAAGGTAGCCATTAACTTTTTTTGGTGTCAGCTATGTCGATATCTTTGGTACAGTTTGAAAGGTAGCCATTATTGTATTTGGTGTCAGCTATGTCGATATGTTTGGTACAGTTTGTAAGGTAGCCATTATTTTGTTTGGTGTCAGCTATGTCGATACTTGTGGTACAGTTTGTAAGGTAGCCATTATTTTGTTTGGATTCCAGCTATGTCGATATTTTTGGTCCAGTTTGTAAGGTAGCCATTATTTTGTTTGGTTTCCAGCTGTGTCGATATTTTTGGTACAGTTTGTAAGGTAGCCAATTTTTTGTTTGGTGTCAGCTATGTCGATATTTTTGGTACAGTTTGTAAGGTAGCCATTATTTTGTTTGGTGTCAGCTATGTCGATATTTTTGGTACCGTTTGTAAGGTATCCATTATTTTGTTTGGTGTCAGCTATGTCGATATTTTTGGTACCGTTTGTAAGGTATCCATTATTTTGTTTGGTGTCAGCTATGTCGATATGTTGGTACAGTTTGTAAGGTAACCATTATTTTGTTTGGTGTCAGCTATGTCGTTATGTTTGGTACAGTTTGTAAGGTAGCCATTATTTTGTTTGGTGGCAGCTATGTCGATATGTTTGGTACAGTTTGTAAGGAAGCCATTATTTTGTTTTGTGTCAGCTATGTCGATATGTTTGATACAGTTTGTAAGGTAGCCATTATTTTGGTTGGTGTCAGCTATGTCGATACTTTTGGTACAGTTTGTAAAGTAGCCATTATTTTGTTTGGTTCCCGTTTATGTCGGTATTTTCCAATACAACCGTTAATTTGTTGTGGTTTTATTGTCTTATATAATGGCTAATAAGTTTGAGTCATAATTCCCGGGGGTTTTCGAGACACAGCGAGAGTGGGGAAGCGTCCTCGGTCTCGCTCTTGCGGAATTCAATGAATATTCTATTACAATTTCATAATATGATAATAACGTAGTCTATAAAACATGCACTTCCGTTGTGTTGATGAATTGATGAGCATCCTCCGGTAAGTCGTGTTAAACATTCATGTCAATGTGCAGTTGTTAGTAAAATAGGACCAGAATATACAGCGGACCGGATCCCTAGCTACATTGCCCAGAGCTACAGACACACACTATGCTCCGACATCATTTTCTGAATGTTCATATTTTATTTATTTCGCTATCTGGGTTTTTTTATGCCCCGATGAATGACTGTACTCTTATTTAGTACCAGTAATGATTTTTTTGTCTATTTTAGTAAAATAAGTAAAAACATATTCAATATTTAATTTACCGTATTGCATATGACCATGCAGGTGGACATTGACATGCGACTGTCGTCACCAGGGGACTACCTTTACCTGTACGCCATACACAATTACAATGACAGAGCAATATCTGTTCATTTTATTGGATTACATTCAAGTTGATTGTTTAGCATAATACAGAAAATGAAGACGCCATACAATACCTGTCTGGTATGTAAACAATACGTGTCTGATACATCATACGTATAAATAGTATAGTATTCTGTTATACCACTGGATGAAGGGGAGACAATTCTTCCCCTTTCTGTCTCAACTTCGGTCATAATTACAGTCTGACTAGAAACAATAGCTTCCTTAACTATATGAATTGCATGATTTGTGATACCACTCCAGGAGTATAAATAGATTCCGTCTGGCCCAGTTCCGACCAAGGCGGCATGGTACGGAAATGGAATACCAGATCAATATGTACCGTAATGATTATGGGCTCTAGACTTGGTAGGCTCGTACGTGTTTGTGTATACATGTAATCCACACACATCAATACTGCTATCTTGTCAAAATGAATCTCAAGAGCAATATCTCCGACACTTTCCTTCAAATATTCTCAGATCACATCCGATACAGACATTCCACAACATATTAGCGCTGTAGCATGCAGTTAGGAACCTCTCCCTAATTTTCTTCCGACGTAAACAAGGACATCATTGTGAACATACCGGAACAGGAAATACCTTGCACGTGAAATTCCGGAAGCAGCTATTATATATTCACATACAAACATAAACATTGTGGCTTGCGCCTTGAATTCATATGTTTAGCACAAGTAAACAAACGGATGTCGGATGACACGCAAAAAACCCGGTACATGTGAAACCAACCCCAGACAGTTCCTCGTCTGTTTGGGTCGTCTGCTTGCAACACGGATGTGTGAAAATTCGGACCTGCCCGAAAGATACATTTTAGATTTATAGTTATTCATTAAATACAAAGATCTATACAACAAGCTATGGCAATAGGAAAAAGGCTGATTAAAGGTAAACAGAACAACAGGTCCAACAATGCATGTGTATACACTTATAGACGGATAATACCAAACAACATGTTTCCAGTGGCAAGTTCAGGGAAAGTTAACAACAGTTTCGTATAGGGGACAATAAAAATAACTTGTCGTTTCTCACTATATATATCTTGAATGATACCACGAGGTAAGACGAGCGAAATGGCCATATAAATTACCTGACAGGCTTGGTGGAATCGTTTATCATTGTTGAGCGTTCGCCTAGATGAGGAAGACCATGGGTTCTGTCCCCAGGCCGGGTCATACCAAAGTCCTTAAAAATGGTAGTTGTTATTCCCTGCTAAACGTTCAGCAAGGAGGTGAATGACGGCAACTGGTCACCCGTTGTTAGTATAATGTGACCGGGCGGATTGCTGTGCTGGGTGCCTTCGGCATGGTGTTTCAGTGTGATAGCACTATAAAGTCGTCATCAGATTCGCGCTAGAACAAGGAGGCAAATACACCAACATACCATGTGTCCAGCATACATACACACAAGTATGTTTACACAACACACACGGAGGCACGTCCTGAAACGACCTTAGATGTTAATAGGACGTTAAACAAAATAAAACCAAACCAAACAATCTAAAACACAATGTAAAACTGCACCAAAGACCTGTCTGTAGAGAGCGTAAGTGAGGGAAACCCTGGACATTTTATAGGCAACCTCTCTTGACCATTGTTGCATCCACCTGTGACATGGTCTTTATAGCCGGAGGAGGGCAGTAAAATGTAACTGATTTTCTCCCACAACCACTATAGGCTTCCTCATTCCCGGTTCCTTGGATTTTTGGTTACCCACTAGTGGATAACACCCTGGACGTGATTTCATTGGTCTATTTTTTTACTTATGACGTCAGGTAACAATGCTTTGCGACGTCATTTTCCATTGTGACGTCATGATTCACAGCAATTGTTTCCCCCATCCGAAGCCTACACATTTTCAAAGGAAACATAGCTTTCAAAATAAAATATGAAAGTTATGGGAGAAAAAGGATCCTAAACTCGTGATAGTAGGTTATCATGTTTATCCAACTCGAGTTCGTTAATCTTCATATTGTATAAAGACACGAGGTTTACCAAGTGAGTTTTACAATTTTAAATTAACTAACGAGAGTTAGTTTGGGAACCTCTATATGTTTGATAAAATCACGTAAACTGGTACACGTATGCCGTACGACTGAGTACTTGTTGATCGAACTGAATGGACTAGTACATGTTACTTTGTTTCAGTACCTGGTGAGTAAGTAAGACGGTACACGTTACTTTGTTTCAGTAGCTGGTGAGTAAGTAAGAAGGTACACGTTACTTTGTTTCAGTACCTGGTGAGTAAGTAAGACGGTACATGTTACTTTGTTTCAGTACCTGGTGAGTAAGTTAGACGGTACATGTTACTTTGTTTCAGTAGCTGGTGAGTAAGTAAGACGGTACATGTTACTTTGTGTCAGTACCTGGTGAGTAAGTAAGACGGTACATGTTACTTTGTTTCAGTACCTGGTGAGTAAGTAAGACGGTACATGCGTGTCTGAACGGATGTTGAGTGACTTTATAATAAGGTATGTTGTAGGGTGATTTTATGCGATGATCTTTCAACAGATATACGTGTAAACTATCTATAAATTAACGTCAGTAAACGGAAGTTGTTGCTTAAGCGATAAAACAGGATTGTAAACAAACAGATACTCAACCCGCTGTTTTAGTTCCCGTGTCAGTCAGCATTTCCAACACTGTGATGCTCTATTTCTTGGGGTGTTTGGCGTGTGCTTCATCGTTCCTGCTTCTGTCTGTTGCTTTAATGAATTTATCATAACAACTGTATGACGCGTGTGATGACGTAAGAGCGACGTTCGCATACTTGTATGGCTGCTCCCGTACATGAATGTACTTTACACGCAGGTTCGAACGAAAAGGCTTTTTGATTTCCTACCATTCTTTTAAGACAAGACTACTGAGAATATTATATATATAGCTTACTTCCGGCAGATAATGACACCTTTAAGTTATAGAAACAGTTCATTATGTTCTCCCCTGGCGGTAATTACTCAGATGGACCGTAAATTATTCTGTTTGTCCACCTCATTATATAGTACCTTGATAATATTCGTATAAATATAAACGCGACTACTGTAGTGTTTATTTTGTATCAAAGGACTGATGCACATTTAATTACAAAGACAACCCTCGTGTAATTAGTACTAAAACATTAATTTGGCCGGAAGTGGCTGTCTTTACCGAACAATCCCAACTAGCGGCAAAGAAAACACAAACCACGTGTCGGCGACAATCGGTCATTGGTTTTCTGGGGTTACTTATTCGGTGGAACAACCTTCCCATTTCCAGTTATCTGCCACCTCTTCCTCTAATTCCCTCCCTTTCTGTACACTTCTTACTTTANCCCCACCCCCCCACGTATCGTGACAGCCGGTCGAAGAATCCACGCGAATTAGCACATGTCTAGCCTGAATATTCGAGAAAAGCCGCAGTCTAGACCCTCAAATGACAAACGGCACAGATCCCGCGAAATGATACACACGCATCCCTTTCTAACTGAGTAAATCTGGACTTCGTTACCTGATCAATAGGGCGTAGTGGGAACGTTATGCTGTGTCGTGTTTACCTTGTTTACATGAGAGGAAAAAGTAAAAGGTCATGACTTGATAACTTGATTGTGAGGTTGCAGTGCATGCTTTACGACATAGCCCGGAACAGTGTTGATTTAATCATCTCCCCTGGAATTCTTTGTCGGTGTAGGTACCACGGGTGGTAAGGCATTCATCTCCTCAGACCTGTATGTCTATTAGGGGTTCAATCAGAAAGGGAAGGCGATACATCACAGCCAGAACTGTAACACATGTCTAAACACCCCCGGTGATAGGTAGGCCGTCACACTGGAACTCTAACGCGTGTCTAATGGTATAACAGACCTACTAAGGTTTTATATAATCATACAGGTCAGCGTTGTAATAAGGTACAAATAACACCTGATAGTCTAGTTTTACTTTGACAATGTTGCTGACTTGTCAACAGCTGGAGAGCACATGGTGTTCCTATTTAATATATATGTTCAGAAGTGCATGGCATTGTTGAATTGTAACAATATAAAGGTCCATTCTCTTTTTCTTCTCAAAAACAGTTTCTTTTAATAAAGTGACGTCATCCTATTCTTGTTTACTTTCAACGAGTACAACGTTTTATTCACCATATTCGGCCATCAAACCATTTAATTATCTGTTTATTCATCTGCCAATATCAAGATTTTAAAACGTCCGGTTTGCATGATTTGCGTGTATTTTTGTATTTTGTTTTGATTGATCACGGTTTAGTTCTTAGCCTGTGACGCTGACCTCGGAGGTTTAGGATTGTGCTCACTTACGCTGCTCTTCACCCCTGGTTTATTACGTGAAAAAAATGGACAATCGAACGTATAATTATGTTTGATTGGTTTCAGGTAAAAATAAAACGAACCAATCGCTAGGTTGATTACAGATTTGAACAACGCCAGATTTAAAAGTCGGTAGTCTTTACCGTTTTCTTCTGATGTGCATCAATGGACCAAACTAGTCTACTTTTATCATTGTAGATCTTTAGTTTTGTCATGGCATGTTCCTAGGGGCAGAGAACGCCAGTGAGGGTATAGTCCCCTGAGATTTCGACGGTGCCAGTGACAAGTGATGGGGATCAAGTACAAGGCTTATTGGTATATCAATACGCCATGCAATATGTAGTTCCTTTAAATATAAATAACAACATAACTATGCATTCCAGAATGTATAAATTTAATTAAAAAAAAACCAGAACGTTGTTGCGTAAAGTTGGTGAGACAGCATGACTTATTCTTAATAATAAAAAGTAGATATTGCGCGTTTACCGATTCGGATGCGTTGATAAAACGGGATGCGGCATATCAAAAGATGTCGGAATACTGTTTTTAGATAATTGCGAGTTTTGTCCATTGATAAAGTCGATGTTACATTGCGTGTTTGGTCTAGTTATGTTCCTCGTAAATCTACATACATAACTTACCACTAGAAACTATACAGTGCGTGTTTGGTCTAGTTTGTTCCTCGTAAAACTTCATAAATAACTTACCACTAGAAACTATACAGCGACATTATTCTATGAGAGGAACTGTCGCCCGAAGTTCTAGACGACCGCAACTGTGTTGTTTACCGCTAAAAGTAGTTCCTTACCTCAAACTGAAAATATTATCACATGTGACATACAACATATTGTATATGTCACCCTGGTAAAATACATGCCGCTTCCTACCGACTCTGCTAAGGTGAATTACTTTTACAAGGGTGACATATTATATATATGTATTTTACGTTATACGACAACTTCAGAAGACAGATCCGGGCAACTTCGGAAAGCAGTAAGATTGGTGTTACATTGTTAACCGCCAGTGTCGCCAGTGTAGGGTTACCCACATTGTCTAAAACACGTGCTTAGTAGCGTTATTCGACATAACCGATCGTACAGAATACATTGATTTTACCAAACACATTTCCGAAAGCACAACAATATTAAATTGGAAAGCA
>NW_018405719.1:121099-157424 GCF_002113885.1 Mizuhopecten yessoensis
TATAACACAAGTAACGCCCCCAGGTCCTGATAAAAGTGTTTATAACACAAGAAACGCCACCAGGTCCTGATAAAAGTGTTTATAACCCAAGTAACGCCACCAGGTCCTGATAAAAGTGTTTATAACCCAAGTAACGCCACCAGGTCCTGATAAAAGTGTTTATAACCCAAGTAACGCCACCAGGTCCTGATAAAAGCGTTAATAACACAAGTAACGCCACCAGGTCCTAATAAAAGTGTTAATAACACAAGTAACGCCACTAGGTCCTGATAAAAGTGTTAATAACACAAGAAACGCCACCAGGTCCTGATAAAAGTGTTTATAACCCAAGTAACGCCACCAGGTCCTGATAAAAGTGTCAGTAACACAAGTAACGCCACCAGGTCCTCATAAAAGTGTGTATAACACAGGTAACGGCACCAGGTCCTGATAAAAGTGTTAATAACACAAGCAACGCCACCAGGTCCTGATAAAAGTGTTAAAAACACAAGTAACGCCACCAGGTCCTGATAAAAGTGTTAATAACACATGTAACGCCACCAGGTCCTGATAAAAGTGTTAATAACACATGTAACGCCACCAGGTCCTGATAAATGTGTTAATAACACAAGTAACGCCACCAGGTCCTAATAAAAGTGTTTATAACACAAGTAACGCCCCCAGGTCCTGATAAAAGTGTTAATAACACATGTAACGCCACCAGGTCCTGATAAAAGTGTCAGTAACACAAGTAACGCCACCAGGTCCTCATAAAAGTGTTAATAACACAAGTAACGCCACCAGTTCCTGATAAAAGTGTTAATAACACAAGTAACGCCACCAGGTCCTGATAAAACTACCAGTACACTTTCATGTTAGTATTCAACTGTCTTTCGAGGAATACTTGCGTCAACATTTTTTAAACAATTATTTCTAACAGCATTCGAGTCCTTGTCGCTGACATTCTTTTTACACAATAAATGAGGTCTTAAGGCGTTTACAGTATCAGAAGGGATATTATTTTCGCCTGTGTAAACAGCTTTCATTCAAGTTTCAACCAATGCATCGATGAAGACATCGATAAGAATTAGAATATTCATGTCTCGTTGATTGAGTGCTGTTGTGATATCTCTTTTATTTTAACATACCTATCCAACAATGGAAGAGGGGCTTTATTGTTTTGCTTTTAAATCGTTATGTAAGTCGGAATGCAGGTGCTACGTCAATAAATTACCATAGTGATCGCATGACCCCGAGTTGACATTAGTTCAGAGGTCAGTGAGTTTCAGGGCCTACATTCACCGCCACACGCGAGAGGTATGTAACGAAGTCTGGATGACGTCTGTTTGGCCGTTACACATGTGACCCTATATTGTCATGGTAACATACATTACGTGACACCAACATTATCATTAATGATGACGGGTAATCTTGCATAACCCTGTTAACTGGATTCTCCGACTGTTCCTGCCATGTGTTTATGATAGGTTAGCATATCCTGTACGGTCTAATTTCAATATGCCACGTCCCTCTGTCATGTCTGCATAACTTACTTGCAACTATTACGTCACTCTTGCGTCACAGAATTCATGCGGCAGTGACTTATTCCTCGTATTTAGGGTAAACGTCCCTATGTGTATTAATCTCCACACTTACCTTTCAATGTATCCCTTCCTATGTCAGGATTATAATATTTGTTGGCTGTACGCAAGCCTGTAGCGCCATATGTTGTAATGAACACGTGACGAGACGCTAGCCTTGACACCAAATGAACGCTCCCTGCTATATCTGACATACATATATCATACATTGAGGGTATTTATGGGAAACTTGTCATTTGAATAAAGAGATACTGGTACACCATCAACCGTTGGGAGGTTTTGCCTGGAAATAACGCAATTAGTGTGAAGATTGTTTTTGTCTGGAAAACCAATCTGAACTTATTACCACAGATTGTTATTAAATAACGTTCATTCAAATGTTGAGGACGTCTATATCTTTCAAAACCTCTAATGGAATTCTATAGAATACGTCGTACTATTTTTTAATGTATTAGTTTTTATTTTGTCTTGCATTACATCATATTCAAGGTTACAACCAATATTTACTATGTTTGTTTTACTTAAACTGGAGTAGTTCGGTATTTCAAAATAGAGCCTATCAAACGAACCATCTTCTCTCGCCCTCTCTCGATTACAAACATTACAAGTATTCTACTAAACTAAAGATAACTTAGGATGTGGCACTAACTCGAGTCTTTTAGCAGGTCGTAAGGATAGTCACAACTCCCCGGTAACGAAGAGTGGCATGAAAGCCCTCTTTTTCCAACAAGGGAATAGACAGCATTAACATCAGTAACATCTTAAGTCCGTCCACGCTAACCCACTACAGTCATTAGATAAAAAAAAAAAAACATCTGCTTCCAAACTTTTCAACTACATGCAAGCGCTACAACAACTGTATTAAAATGACCTTACAATAATTTCCCCTTCAGCATTGTGTTACTGAGCATTCCCATACATTTGCGGTCTAGCCGGAAATGTCGTAACAGGTTATCTTAATATTATCCATGATACAAAGCTACGAGATTTGTTGATGACGGTCACTATGTATAGAAAGACTCCCTCAATGAAAACAAAAAATGCATTACATGTTTTGTCTGTATTTCATTATCCCAATATTAAAACAACACCTTACGATCTGCAGACAAGGCATCTAGCGATCTAAATGTCTGCAAACACTTTAAGCTTGCCTGCTTGCAAAACGCATTGGGCTTGTTTGACAACCAAGGAACCGCTTCCTCTACATATTTGAAAGGCTAAATAGTAGCTAATCATTCTTATGCATTTAAATATTTCCGAATACCCACTAATGATAAGGATACAGACCTACTTCGTGTGTAACGGTTTCCGTAATTTCATTACAATCTCTGTAAACAACGTATTATTGCTGGCTCTTCTAGTTGCTCAACCAAGTCAACCGAGCCAATATCCAAATATCTAACTACTCAGTTTAACACCATTTAATCAGAATAATCCCTAGGTGAAATTAATGGATTGTTGACCTTTGGTTAATCCTGCGTATCATCTCCGCTAAAATGTTACTTCTATCAAAATCTGAATATATGTTTTCGTCGTTTTTAGACAAAGCATCACGTTTAGAGACTCACACGAGTTTATCACAGGATATTTAAACACGAGCTATCGGGGGATTCATAGGAATCATATGTCATCGGGTGAGTCTTATTATCATATACCGAACCAAATCACGTTAAGTTGTATAATTTTGGATACTATAGACTTTTAAACAGTCAATTAAAACACAGACTGGTTTTCCATTGCCTTTGATTTATGGCGTCATTGTATTTTTTGTGACGTCATTATTTTTGATATTACACGTTAAAATATATTTGAACGGATCTGTGTTGCATGCTTTCATAAATATTGAGATACTTCAATGCCTCAATATACACGTTTGCGTTGCACATTACTTAACCTGCCAATCAAAAACGTTGTTACAAACCAATAACAGCAGGAAGAATAACACGTGAATGTTATCCATTCGGAAACTGTTTGGGTTTTCCCGTCATACTATTAGAGCGATCGGGGATCAATCTGCATATGAGCACAATAGGTGAGGGAATCAGGTATGTTTTTTGGCAAGAAAAAGAAAATTCACGATCGAAAAATAACTTTCAGATATTTGAAAGTGAAAATGAAGGACTTGGCAAGGTTTCTATTGCAATTCTTTAATAAGTTCAGCCCCACTGACGTCAAATACCAACTTTCAAAGAAATTCACAAGCGGTGTACGAGTCACGTTTAATGATAGCAATAGAACACACAACCTTTGTACTGTGCATCATATGTTTGTCAAGACCTCCCCACACATAGGCGAAAAATCCGACGTCAACTTGCGTGTACTGGCGAATAGGACTTGAGTAAAATTCGTTCCCATTAGTATATGTACGTTGTACATCGTTGGTGTGTGCGTATGGATGCGTTTGTGAGCTTTTGTGTCCGTTGCAATAAGTCTTGTTCGTCGGAAAATTTTCAGCATATTGAAAAATGTGTGGCGAATAAATGTTTCGTCTATCATTCGTTAAAATTCGTTTCAACACTTTAATCAATCGGAAAGTCTTCGCATAGCGTTCGTCAACTGGCGTTAGAGGTCGCAAGTTATCAGGTCGTGATCAGCTAATTTGCATATCAAGCGATCGAGGACGATCTCATGACGAATCTTTGCGATAGTTTGCGAACTTGTACGAAATGTAGCGAATAATTACGTATTGTAGCTAATTGAACCCGAAATTTCATGACGAATGAAAGTGAATTGTAACGATTGGTTGACGTTAAAAAGTTAACGGCATACGCTTGCATACGAGTCATTACGAAGGGTAAGTACGACATACGAATCAACGTGAATAGTAACGCATCTAAATTTCTTGAGTATCTCAACAGTTTTGTGTAGTCTTGAATTTCATATATATAAGGAGAAGCCTAAATGTAAAGATTATTAGTTATTCCTTCGGCAAGGTGGAAGATATTCAACGCCTTAGGCTGCAGTATGTGGCTGCTATGGCCCACCAAGAAGTCTTCCAGCAACACTTTAACATCCACCAGTTCATCAGAGGCCGATTTAGGTAGAGAAGAGGAGTCAGAGCACGTCTGGAGAAGACCACGGCTGCATCCCGAGAGACGGCGCCAATGTGGCATCTATGCTCAGCTCATGGTTGAGCTCAGAAGAGAAGATCCTAGAACTTTCAAGAAATCCCTCTGCATATTCGAGAGTGTCCGTCATCGCCTCTGGAAACAACACACCTGGTACAGGGAGCCTTGGATCCAGGCCTCAAGTTAGCTGCCACGCTACGCCACCTGGTTTCTGGTGCCAAGTACTCAGACATGCAGTACTCCTGGTGGGTCGCTGAGAATACTCTCTGTAGTGGTCAGAGAAGTCTGTCATGCTGTATGTGAGGAATATGTTGATGAGGTTATGACAGCCTCCTCCACACCTGAAGAATGGAAACAACTGGCTGATGGTTTTATCAAGAAGTGGAACTTTACTAATTGTGTTGCTGCCATTGATGGTAAACACATAGCCATCAGAAAGCCTGCCAGCTTTGGTTCCTTATATTTAGGGTTTCTTCAGCATCATCTTACTGGCCATTGTCGACTCAGACTACAAGTTTGTGTGGTGTGACCTTCGTGGTGAGTATAAGTCCACATACATTATACTGCATTTGTAATTATATGCAATTATTGCTATTTTCAGTGTATACTGACAATTTCTTAACCTTCTGTATTTTCAGGATATGGTTCAAGTGGAGATGCCAGGATCTATAATGCCTCAGAATTCCTGGAGATGGTGCAGGATGGTTTCATTGGATTGCCAGACCCACAGCCCTTTCCCAATGACACCGTCGACGTGCCCTTTTTCTTGGTTGGGGATGACGCCTTCAGCCTCAGTGAGCCCATGCAGAAACCCTATGGACAGAGAGCCCTGACCGGAGTGGAAAGAATTCTGAACTACCGGTTATTCAGAGCTTGGAAGCTATCAGAAAACGCCTTTTGCATTTTGGCCAACCGATTCCAGGTAATCATCATTTGTTTGGCCAAACATACAGTCGAACTTCACTGGCTCGAAGTTGCAGGGACTATTTTGATAATTCTCAATTACCGGAAGTTTTAATTTCATTCGAACTTCCGGTAATTGAGACTTATCAAAATAGTCCCTGAAACTAAGATATGTGCTTACACAACAAAAACCTTTATGTTTTGGTCCATAAATAATTTGTTCGATAAGCATGAATTTGAACCATCTGAGCTGTCTTGGCATACTTTTGCACTTACAAAACTTCAAAAAAGTTTGAAAATCAAACAGCAGTACGACGCGGTGTCGAGTCGAAGAAAGTTAGAAGGGAGCTTGTTATATGACAAACACTAAATCACGATAGCTCTTTATATACAAATTAACTTGGCTAAAAGTACATTCCATTCTAAAGGTACCTTTTAATTGTACAATTGTATGTCAGTACGATTGAAGCGTAAATAAAGCAACAACGGAACCTGTGTATCGAACAATGACGAAGTGCAGTGGGTACGGCAGGTTATGTTGTCAACTGGGGGCGCATTCTGCTGAAGGTGTGGATACCACTGTGTGTGTGTATTGTCCTGTCGCCATCACGCCATGAGCAATATTTAGATTACCTTTTGTACAGCCTATCGCTGTTTGTACGTGTGTGTTCATGCATTGCATTCAACCTTTATAATGCATACAGGTATATAGGTTTGGCAGAGGTACAAAACCGGAAATATTGAACCGAGTTTCGGTTTTTGCTAATTCATTTCCTGCTATGTCAAATGCCTACCTACCACTTATCCTACTTTGTGAACTTTTACCTCCAGAGTCGTGATAATACGTGAATGCGTCAGGGAACGCAAAAACAGGATTTAAATTGATCGAGTAATTAATAATCGATATTTAATGACATGCCCAAACACGGTTATGAATGACAGTACCTAGAGTAGTAACATGGTAGACATAAGACATATGTGTGGAGTGATATGGCAACCTATGCTCGAAAGGTGTTATAAAAGTAACGCCTATAATAATCAGAATTAGGACGAACGGAAGTAAACCAGAGGTTTGACTGGCGGGGTAGACCGGGCGGGTAGACGGGTCATATTTCCTGAATCATGACATTTATTCTGTACAAGCGAAGATTGAAAAAAAAAAGTTAATGGGAAACATAATATATTCCAAGCATTCGCTATGTCACGCTAACAACGACACTTATCAACGGTAGTGATGAGATGTGACAGGCGGCACACGGGTGGTGCACCGCTGGGTACACCAGCATGGTTAGTTTTACACCTCGTTCTCTACTGTTTATAACAGGTACAAAAAGCTGTAGCAGGTATGCTTCTTGTAATTTACTACAATACTCAAATAGTCTTGCCAAGCTAGTGTGTACATACGTACAAGATTAAATAATTTACACAGTAGATGTTGATATGTAGGTCAATGTGATTATCGGGTGATATGTAACCGTATTATAATGTTAGTGTAGGCAGCTTATCAGACACAACCTTCTGTACACGGTTTGACATATCATTTACTCTTGTAAACGATCTTTCGCCCACATTCCCTCAAGCTTAAGGCCGGTTGCAATTTGGAAAACTAAACAACAGATTTGTTAAACACTCCGATCTCAAAACGGACATTGTATCCCAACACCAGCAACAAACACTGTACCTCGTGGTCAACAACTCCGCACCAACACCAACAGGCACTGTACCTCATTGTCAACAACACCATACCAACACCAACGGGCACTGTACCTCATTGTAAACAACACCGCACCAACACAAACAGGCACTGTACCTCGTGGTCAACAACTCCGCACCAACTCCAACAGGCACTGTACCTCATTGTCAACAACACCGTACCAACACCAAAAGGCACTGTACCTCATTGTCAACAACACCGCACCAACACCAACAGGCACTGTACCTGTCAACAACTCCGCACCAACACCAACAGGCACTGTACGTCGTAGTCAACAACACCGCACCAACACCAACAGGCACTATACCTCTTGGTCAACTACTCCGCACCAACACCAACAGGCACTGTACATCGTTGTCAACAATATCGCACCAACACAAACAAGCACTGTACATCGTGGTCAACAACTCCGCACCAACACCAACGGGCACTGTACCTCATTGTAAACAACACCGCACCAACACAAACAGGCACTGTACCTCGTGGTCAACAACTCCGCACCAACACAAACAGGCACTGTACGTCGTTGTCAACAATACCGCACCAACACAAACAAGCACTGTACCTCGTGGTCAACAACTCCGCACCAACACAAACAAGCACTGTACGTCGTTGTCAACAATACCACACCAACACCAACAGGCACTGTACCTCTTGGTCAACAACTCCGCACCAACACCAACCGGTACTGTACCTCTTGGTCAACAACTCCGCACCAACACCAACAGGAAATGTATGTCGTTGTCAACAACACCGTACCAACACCAACAGGCACTGTACTTCTTGTTCAACAACTCCGCACCAACAAAAACAAACACTGTACAACGTGGTCAACAACTCCGCACCAACACCAACAGGCACTGTACCTCGTTGTCAACAATACCGCACCAACACAAACAAGCACTGTACAACATTGTCAACAACTCCGCACCAACACCAACACCAACAGGCACTGTACCTCGTTGTCAACAATACCGCACCAACACAAACAGGCACTGTACGTCGTTGTCAACAATACAGCACCAACACAAACAAGCCCTGTACCTCTTGGTCAACAACTCCGCACCAACACCAACGGGCACTGTACCTCATTGTAAACAACACCGCACAAACACAAACAGGCACTGTACCTCGTGGTCAACAATACCGTACCAACACAAACAAGCACTGTACCTCGTGGGCAACAACTCCGCACCAACACCAACAGGCGCAGTACCTCGTTGTCAAAAATACCGCACCAACACAAACAAGCACTGCACAACATTGTCAACAACTCCGCACCAACACAAACAAGCACTGTACGACATTGTCAACAACTCCGCACCAACGCCAACACCAACAGGCACTGTACCTCTTGGCCAACAACTCCGCACCAACAAAAACAAACACTGTCCAACGTGGTCAACAACTCCGCACCAACACCAACAGGCACAGTACCTCGTTGTCAAAAATACCGCACCAACACAAACAAGCACTGTACGTCGTTGTCAACAATACCACACCAACACCAACAGGCACTGTACCTCTTGGTCAACAACTCCGCACCAACACCAACAGGCACTGTACCTCGTTGTCAACAATACCGCACCAACACCAACAGGCACTGTACCTCGTGGTCAACAACTCCGCACCAACACCAACAGGCACTGTACGTCGTTGTCAACAATACCACACCAACATAAACAGGTACTGTACCACGTGGTCAACAACTCCGCAACAACACCAACGGGCACTATACCTCGTTGTAAACAATACTGCACCAACACAAACGAGCACTGTACCTCGTTGTCAACAATACCGCACCAACACCAACAGGCACTGTACTGTACCTTATTGTCAACAACACCGTACCAACACCAAAAGGAACTGTACCTCATTGTCAACAAAACCGTCCCAACACCAAAAGGCGCTGTACCTCATTGTCAACAACATCGTCCCAACACCAAAAGGCACAGTACCTCATTGTCAACAACACTGTCCCAACACCAAAAGGCACTGAACCTCATTGTCAACAACACCGCACCAACACAAACCAACTGGCACTGTACCAATACCGCACCAACACAAACGAGCACTGTACCTCGTTGTCAACAATGCCGCACCAACACAAACAAGCTCTGTACTTCATTGTCAACAATACCGCACCAACACCAACAGGCACTGTACCTCATTGTCAACAACATCCGACCAACACCAACAGTCACTGTACCTCATTGTCAACAACACCGTATCAACACCAACAGAACAATAACCTCATTGTCAACAACACCGTACCAACGCACCAACACAAACAGGCACTGTACCTCGTGGTCAACAACACCGCACCAACACCAACAGGCACTGTACCTCGTTGTCAACAATACCGCACCAACACCAACAGGCACTGTACCTCATTGTCAACAACACCGTCCCAACACCAAAAGGCACTGTACCTCATTGTCAACAACACCGTACCAACACAAACAGGCACTGTACCTCGTTGTCAACAACACCGCACCAACATCAACAGGCACTGTACCTCATTGTCAACAACACCGCACCACCACCAACAGGCACTGTACAACGTTGTCAACAACACCGTAACAACACCAACAGGCACTGTACCTCGTTGTCAACAACACCGCACCACCACCAACAGGCACTGTACCTCATTGTCAACAACACCGTCCCAACACCAAAAGGCACTGTACCTCATTGTCAACAACACCGTCCCAACACCAAAAGGCACTGTACCTCATTGTCAAAAACACCGTACCAACACAAACAGGCACTGTACCTCGTGGTCAACAACACCGCACCAACCCCAACAGGCACTGTACCTCGTGGTCAACAACTCCGCAACAACACCAACTGGCACTGTACCTCTTGGTCAACAACTCCGCACCAACACCAACAGGCACTGTACAACGTTGTCAACAACACCGTAACAACACCAACAGGCACTGTAACTTATCGTCAACACCACCGCACCAACACAAACAGGCACTGTACCTCATTGTCAACAACACCGTACCAACACCAACAGGCACTGTACGTCGTTGTCAACAATACAGCACCAACACAAACAAGCACTGTACTTCATTGTCAACAATACAGCACCAACACAAACAAGCACTGTACCTCGTGTTCAACAACTCCGAACCAACACCAACGGGCACTCTACGTCGTTGTCAACAATACCGCACCAACAAAAACAAGCACTGTACTTCATTGTCAACAATACCGCACCAACAAAAACAAGCACTGTACTTCATTGTCAACAATACCGCGTACCTCATTGTCAACAACACCGTACCAACACCACTTCATTGTCAACAATACCGCACCAACACAAACAGGCACTGTACAACGTTGTCAACAACACCGTAACAACACCAACAGGCACTGTAACTTATCGTCAACACCACCGCACCAACACAAACAGGCACTGTACCTCATTGTCAACAACACCGTCCCAACACCAACAGGCACTGTACCTCATTGTCAACAACACCGCACCAACACAAACAAGCACTGTACCTCGTGTTCAACAACTACGAACCAACACCAACGGGCACTCTACGTCGTTGTCAACAATACCGCACCAACAAAAACAAGCACTGTACTTCATTGTCAACAATACCGCACCAACAAAAACAAGCACTGTACTTCATTGTCAACAATACCGCACCAACAAAAACAAGCACTGTACTTCATTGTAAACAATACCGCACCAACACAAACAAGCACTGTACTTCATTGTCAACAATACCGCACCAACAAAAACAAGCACTGTACTTCATTGTCAACAATACCGCACCAACACAAACAAGAACTGTACCTCATTGTCAACAACACCGCACCAACACAAACAAGCACTGTACTTCATTGTCAACAATACCGCACCAACAAAAACAAGCACTGTACTTCATTGTCAACAATACCGCACCAACAAAAACAAGCACTGAACTTCATTGTCAACAATACCGCACCAACACAAACAGGCACTGTACAACGTTGTCAACAACACCGTACCAACACCAACAGGCACTGTATCTCTTGGTCAACAACTCCGCACCAACACCAACAGGCACTGTAGCTCTTGGTCAACAACTCCGCATCAACACCAACAGGCACTGTACCTCTTGGTCAACAACTCCGCACCAACACCAACAGGCACTGTAGCTCTTTGTCAACAACTCCGCACCAACACCAACAGGCACTGTAGCTCTTTGTCAACAACTCCGCACCAACACCAACAGGCACTGTACCTCGTGGTCAACAACTCCGCACCAACACCAACTGCCACTGTACCTCTTGGTCAACAACTTCGCACCAACACCAACAGGCACTGTACCTCGTGGTCAACAACTCCGCACCAACACCAACAGGCACTGTACCTCGTTGTCAACAATACTGCACCAACACAAACGAGCACTGGACCTCGTGGTCAACAACTCCGCACCAACACAAACAAGCACTGTACGTCGTTGTCAACAATACTACACCAACACCAACAGGCACTGTACGTCGTTGTAAACAATACCACACCAACACCAACGGGCACGGTATCTCTTGGTCAACAACTCCGCACAAACACAAACAAGCACTGTACAACATTGTCAACAACACCGTCCCAACACAAACATGCACTGTACCTCATTGTCAACACCACCGTACCAACACCAACAGGCACTATACCACAACACCGCACCAACCCCAACAGGCACTGTACCTCGTGGTCAACAACCCCGCACCAACACCAACAGGCAATATAACTCTGGGTCAACAACTCCGCACCAACACCAACAGCCACTGTACGTCGTTGTCAACAACACCGCACCAACCCCAACAGGCACTGTACCTCGTGGCCAACAACTCCGCACCAACACCAACAGGCATTGTACGTCGTTGTCAACAACTCCGCACCAACCCCAACAGGCACTGTACCTCTTGGTCAACAACTCCGCATCAACACCAACAGGCACTGTACCTCTTGGTCAACAACCCCGCACCAACACCAACAGGAACTGTATGTCGTTGTCAACAACACCGTACCAACACCAACATGCACTGTACCTCATTGTCAACAACACCGCACCAACAAAACAACAGGCACTGTACGTCGTTGTCAACAATACCGCACCAATACCAACGGGCACGGTATCTCTTGGTCAACAACTCCGCACCAACACAAACAAGCACTGTACCTTGTGGTCAACAACTCCCCCCCAACACCAACAGGCACTGTACGTCGTTGTCAACAATACCGCACCAACAAAAACAAGCACTGTACCTCATTGTCAACAACACCACACCAACACAAACAAGCACTGTACTTCATTGTCAACAATACCGCACCAACAAAAACAAGCACTGTACCTCATTGTCAACAACACCGCACCAACAAAACAACAGGCACCGGGCACTGTACCTCGTTGTCAACAATACCACACCAACATAAACAAGCACTGTACCTTGTGGTCAACAACTCCCCCCCAACACCAACAGGCACTGTACGTCGTTGTCAACAATACCGCACCAACACAAACAAGCACTGTACAACATTGTCAACAACACCGTACCAACACAAACATGCACTGTACCTCATTGTCAACAACACCGTACCAACACCAACAGGCACTATACCACGTTGTCAACAATACCGTGCCAACACCAACAGGCACTGTACCTCATTGTCAACAACACCGTACCAACACCAACAGGCACTATACCACAACACCGCACCAACCCCAACAGGCACTGTACCTCGTGGTCAACAACTCCGTACCAACACCAACAGGCACTGTACGTCGTTGTCAACAACACCGTACCAACACCAACAGGCACTGTACCTCATTATCAACAACACCCTACCAACACCAAAAGGCACTATACCTCATTGTCAACAACACCGCACCAACACCAAAAGGCACTGTACCTCATTGTCAACAACACCGCACCAACAAAACAACAGGCACTGTACGTCGTTGTCAACAACACCGTACCAACAAAACAACAGGCACTGTACCTCATTGTCAACAACACCGTACCAACACCAACAGGCACCGTACCTCATTGTCAACAACACCGCACCAACACCAACAGGCACTGTACCTCGTTGTAAACAACACCGTACCAACACCAACAGGCACCGTAACTTATCGTCAACAACACCGCACCAACACCAACAGGCACTGTACCTCGTTGTAAACAACACCGTACCAACACCAACAGGCACTGTAACTTATCGTCAGCAACACCGCACCAACACAAACAGGCACTGTACCTCATTGTCAACAACCCCGCACCAACACCAACGGGCACTTACAACGTTGTCAACAACCCCGTACCAACACCAACAGGCACTGTACCTTGTGGTCAACAACACCGCACCAACACCAACAGGCACTGTACAACGTTATCAACAACACCGTACCAACACCAACAAGCACTGTACCTCGTTGTCAACAACTCCGCACCAACACCAACAGGCATTGTACGTCGTTGTCAACAACACCGCACCAACCCCAACAGGCACTGTACCTCATTATCAACAACCCCCTCCCAACACCAAAAGGCACTATACCTCATTGTCAAGAACACCGCACCAACACCAAAAGGCACTGTACCGCATTGTCAACAACACCGCACCAACAAAACAACACACACTGTACGTCGTTGTCAACAACACCGCACCAACAAAACAACAGGCACTATACGTCGTTGTCAACAACACCGTACCAACAAAAAAAAAGGCACTGTACCTCATTGTCAACAACACCGTACCAACACGAACAGGCACTGTACCTCATTGTCAACAACACCGCACCAACACCAAAAGGCACTGCACCACGTTATCATCAACACCGTATCAACACCAACAAGCACTGTACCTCGTGGTCAACAACTCCGCACCAACACCAACAGGCACTGAACATAGTTGTAAACAACACCGCACCACCACCAACAGGCACACAGTACCAAATTGTCAACAACACCGCACCAACACAAACCAACTGGCACTGTACGTCGTTGGTTGAAAACACCAACGCACCCATTTGTTCCCCATCACCACCACCAACAGATATTAAGTGTGTGAACTCTCCAATTCCACCAAGTAGCAACAATAGCAACAGCTATTGTACCCCCGACCACCGCCACGGTCACCGCCACCACCACAACCACCAACAGATACTTAGTCAGTGTACCCCCGATCACCGCCACGGGCACCGCCACCACCACAACCACCAACAGAAACTTCGTCAATGAACCCCCGACCACCGCCACGGTCACCGCCACCACCACAACCACCAACAGAAACTTCGTCAATGTACCCCCGACCACCGCCACGGTCACCGCCACCACCCCAACCACCAACAGATACTTAGTCATTGTACCCCCGACCACCGCCACGGTCATCGCCACCACAACAACCACCAACAGATACTTAGTCAGTGTATCCCAAACCACCGCAATGGTCAGCGCAACCACCACAACCACCAACAGATACTTAGTCATTGTATTCCCGACCACCGCCACGGTCAGCGCCACCACCACAACCACCAACAGATACTTAGTCAGTGTATCCCAGACCACCGCAAAGTCACGGTCACCGCCACCACCACAACCACCGACAGATACATAGTCAGTTAATCCCCGACCACCGCCACGGTCACCGCCACCACAACAACCACCAACAGATACTTAGTCAGCGTATCCCAAACCACCGCAATGGTCAGCGCAACCACCACAACCCCCAACAGATACTTAGTCATTGTATTCCCGACCACCGCAACGGTCACCGCCACCACCACAACCACCAACAGGTACTTAGTCAGTGTATCCCAGACCACCGCAAATTCACGGTCACCGCCACCACCACAACCACCGACAGATACATAGTCAGTGTATCCCAGACCACCGCCACGGTCACCGCCACCACCACAACCACCAACAGATACTTAGTCATTGTCCCCCCGACCACCGCCACGGTCACCGCCACCTCCACAACCACCGACAGATACATAGTCAGTGTATCCCAGACCACAGCCACGGTCACCGCCACCACCACAACCACCAACAGATACATAGTCAGTGTATCCCCGACCCCCGCAATGGTCACCGCCACCACCACAACCACCAACAGATACTTAGTCATTGTCCCCCCGACCACCGCCACGGTCACCGCCACCTCCACAACCACCGACAGATACATAGTCAGTGTATCCCAGACCACCGCAATGGTCACCGCCACCACCACAACCACCAACAGATACATAGTCAGTGTATCCCCGACCCCCGCAATGGTCACCGCCACCACCACAACCACCAACAGATACATAGTCAGTGTATCCCCGACCCCCGCAATGGTCACCGCCACCACCACAACCACCAACAGATACATAGTCAGTGTATCCCCGACCCCCGCAATGGTCACCGCCACCACCACAACCACCAACAGATACTTAGTCATTGTACCCCCGACCACCGCCACGGTCCCCGCCACCACCACAACCACCGACAGATACATAGTCATTGTATCCCCGACCCCCGCAATGGTCACCGCCCCCACCACAACCACCAACAGATACTTAGTCATTGTACCCCCGACCACCGCCACGGTCCCCGCCACCACAACAACCACCAACAGATACTTAGTCAGTGTATCCCCGACCCCCGCCACGGTCACCGCCACCACAACAACCACCAACAGATACATAGTCAGTGTATCCCCGACCCCCGCAATGGTCACCGCCACCACCACAACCACCAACAGATACATAGTCAGTGTATCCCCGACCCCCGCAATGGTCACCGCCACCACCACAACCACCAACAGATACTTAGTCATTGTACCCCCGACCACCGCCACGGTCCCCGCCACCACAACAACCACCAACAGATACTTAGTCATTGTCCCCCCGACCACCGCCACGGTCACCGCCACCTCCACAACCACCGACAGATACATAGTCAGTGTATCCCAGACCCCCGCCACGGTCACCGCCACCACCACAACCACCAACAGATACTTCGTCATTGTACCCCCGACCACCGCCACGGTCAGCGCCACCACAACAACCACCAACAGATACTTAGTCATTGTATCCCCGAACACCGCAACGATCACGACAACCACCAACAACCAACTAACATAACAGCCAGTAAGTGGTTTCTCCTCCTACCCCATTTTAAATTCGCTCTGCAGATGCTGATTTGCATAACAATTCTTATTAAATATGAACACACGGATAGACGGATAGACAATGGCTGTTCTTTGACAGATGTTTTTATTTCGTTTTACATTTATCGGTCTGTGATGCCATAAAGCAGACCTCTTGTGCCATTGTTGATCATAAATTAATTATTTAAGTTTATAAAACATCCAACCGACTGACATATATCTAGATAAACCGATCCGTGATACGAATATAAACAATGCGTCACAAGCGATACAAATCCACTAGCGTGTAGTTATAAACGTAACAGTATCACTAAACTCACACAATCCTCTGATAATTGACACCATTTGGTCTGTATATTATTTCCATTAAAATACCAAACAGACATATATAGTCACACAAATATTTAATGGGTCACATCTGTTATATTGAATTTAAAATTTTGAAAAATTAATAGATTTTTAGATAGCGTTAGTGTAATTCAATGTCGAGATTGAGTTGGATGTGTTAAATGTATAGATGTTCTCATAGCTGTTGCCTGTAGAAGAGTAATGACAAACAAATATAGTAATAATGGTGACCTTGAACCTGGCTCTCTGGAACACAAAATCTTCGATTCATTTTTTATGCTTAACCAATATTTGAATTTTTTGTTTTTTTCAAATCTTCATAAATAGAATCACTAGAGCAATGACAAATATTTTCTGTAAACAGAACGGATGACCTTGAGCTTGACACTCTGAAACATGAATCCGTTGGAGGTATCTCAAACTCGTCCAATAGAAGAGATTTGATCAAAATCTTTCTAAAAATGAAGTCGCTAAGGTGATTGCAAATTATAAACAAACGCACGTACGCACGAACCAAACGCTACATACAAGGGAATAAAAAGTCTTGACATTGTCACTCCCATTACACACTAACATCCGGGTAGGCAGAGATTAATTTTAATCTTTTAGTTGACGTATAAATCTTCATAGGGACGTTAACAAGATATATCACGTAAAGGTACGTCACAGTCACAGGAGAGTCTCCAGATAGCTAATCCTACGGACCAATTGGAGAACTCTCATACTTAAAACATAACAAAGCACGTAAGTCATGTGATTACTATAACATAACACGTTAGCCATGTGTTCAATATAACATAACACGTTAGCCATGAGTTTGATATAATATAACACGTTAGCCATGTGTTCAATATAATATAACACGTTAGCCATGTGTTCAATATAACATAACACGTTAGCCATGAGTTTGATACAATATAACACATAAGCCATGAGTTTATATCACATGATAATCATATGTTAAATATAACATAGCATGGATAGTCTTGTGTTAAATATGCCATAACACGTTAGCCATGTGTTCAATATAACATAACACACTAGCCATGAGTTAAATATAAAATAAAACGTTAGCCATGTGTTCAATATAATATAACACGCTAGCCATGAGTTAAATATAACATAACACGTTAGCCATGAGTTTGATATAATATAACACGTTAACTGTATGTTCAATATAACATGATAGTCATATGTTAGATATAACATAGCATGGATATACTTGTGTTAAATATAACATACAATGTAACACGGTAGTCTTGTGTTTGATATAACATAACACGTTATGTGTTCAATATAATATAACACTTTAGTCTTGTGTTCAATATAACATAACACGTTAGCCATGAGTTGATATAACATGATAATCATATGTTAAATATAACATAGCATGGAAAGTCTTGTGTTAACTATAACGTAACACTTTAGTCTTGTGTTTGATATAACATAACACGTTAGCCATGTGTTCAATATAACATAACACGTTAGACATGTGTTCAATATAACATAACATGTTAGCCATGAGTTTGATATAATATAACACATAAGCCATGAGTGTATATAACATGATCATCATATGTTAAATATAACATAGCATGGATAGTCTTGTGTTAAATATAATATAACACTTTAGTCTTGTGTTCAATATAACATAACATGTTAGCCAAGTGTTTGACATGACATAACATGTTAGCCATGTGTTTGATATGACATAGCATGCTAGTATTATGTATACTATAGCTGATCAGGTACGTCAGGGGAAAAGGAGAAGATCCAAGATAAAACCCAATACGACCTCTGTACTGGCTGACTGGTGGCTTATTGATAACATACAATATGGCCTCTGTACTGGCTAGATACTTCGTCATTGTACCCCCGACCACCGCCACGGTCAGCGGCTAACTGGTGGCTTATTGATAACATCGAATATGGCATCTGTACTGGCTGAGTGGTGGCTTATTGAGAACACCGAATATGGCCTCTGTACTGGCTGATTGGAGGCCTGTTGATAAAACCCAATATGGCCTCTGTACTGGATGATAGAAGGCTTGTTGATAACACCAAATATGGCCTCTCATGCTAGTATTATGTATACTATAGCTGATCAGGTACGTCAGGGGAAAAGGAGAAGATCCAAGATAAAACCCAATACGACCTCTGTACTGGCTGACTGGTGGGTTGTTGATAACACCAAATACGGCCTCTGTACTGGCTGACTGGTGGCTTATTGATAAGACCCAATATGGCCTCTGTACTTGCTGATTGGAGGCCTGTTGATAACACCCAATATGGCCTCTGTACTGGCTGATAGAAGGCTTGTTGATAACACCAAATATGGCCTTTGTACTGGCTGACTGGTGGCTTGTTGATAACACTCTGTACTGGCTGACTGGTGGCTTGTTGATAACACCAAATATGGCCTCTTTACTGGCTGACTGGTGACTTATTGATAACACCCAATACGGCCTCTGTACTGGCTGACTGGTGACTTGTTTATAACACCCAATATGGCCTCTGTACTAGCTGACTGGGGGCTTGTTGATAACACCAAATACGGCCTCTGTACTGGCTGACTGGTGGCTTATTGATAACATCCAATATGGCATCCGTACTGGCTGACTGGTGGCTTGTTGATAACACCAAATACGGCCTCTGTACTGGCTGACTGGTGGCTTATTGAAAACACCCAATACGGCCTCTGTACTGGCTGACTGGTGGCTTATTGATAAGACCCAATATGGCCTCTGTACTGGCTGATTGGAGGCCTGTTGATAACACCCAATATGTCCTCTGTACTGGCTGATAGAAGGCTTGTTGATAACACCAAATATGGCCTTTGTACTGGCTGACTGGTGGCTTGTTGATAACACCCATTACGGCCTCTGTACTGGCTGACCAATATGACCTCTGTACTGGCTGACTGGTGGCTTATTGATAAAACCCAATACGACCACTGTACTGGCTGACTGGTGGCTTATTGATAACACCCAATATGGCCTCTGTACTGGCTGATTGAAGGCTTGTTGATAACATCAAATATGGCCTTTGTACTGGCCGATTGGTGGCTTGTTTATAACACCCAATATGACCTCTGTACTGGCTGACTGGTGGCTTATTGATAAGACCTAATATGGCCTCTGTACTTGCTGATTGGAGGCCTGTTGATAACACCCAATATGGCCTCTGTACTGGCTGACTGGGGGCTTGTTGATAACACCAAATACGGCCTCTGTACTGGCTGACTGGAGGCTTATTGATAACACCCAATATGGCCTCTGTACTTGCTGATTGGTGGCTTGTTGATAACAACCAATACGGCCTCTGTACTGGCTGATTGAAGGCTTGTTGATAACATCAAATATGGCCTTTGTACTGGCCGATTGGTGGCTTGTTGATAACACCCAATATGACCTCTGTACTGGCTGACTGGTGGCTTATTGATAACATCGAATATGGCATCTGTACTGGCTGACTGGTGGCTTGTTGATAACACCCAATACGGCATGTGTACTGGCTGACTGGTGGCTTGTTTATAACACCCAATATGGCCTCTGTACTGGCTGATAGAAGGCTTGTTGATAACACCAAATATGGCCTCTGTACTGGCTGTACTGGCTGACTGGTGGCTTGTTGATAAAACCCAATACGGCCTCTGTACTGGCTGACTGGTGACTTGTTTATAACACCCAATATGGCCTCTGTACTGGCTGCTGGTGGTTTATTGATAACACCCAATATGGCCTCTGTACTTGCTGATTGGTGGCTTGTTGATAACACCCAATACGGCCTAGGTACTGGCTGACTGGTGGCTTGTTTATAACACCAAATATGGCCTCTGTACTGGCTGATTGGTGGCTTGTTGATAACACCCAATACGGCCTAGGTACTGGCTGACTGGTGGCTTGTTGATAACATCGAATATGGCATCTGTACTGGCTGGCTGGTGGCTTGTTGATAACACCCAATACGGCATGTGTACTGGCTGACTGGTGGCTTGTTGATAACACACAATACGGCCTCTGTACTGGCTGACTTGTGGCTTGTTGATAACACCAAATATGGCCTCTGTACTGGCTGTACTGGCTGACTGGTGGCTTGTTGATAACATCGAATATGGCATCTGTACTGGCTTACTGGTGGCTTGTTGATAACACCCAATATGGCCTCTTTACTGGCTCACTGGTGACTTATTGATAACACCCAATACCGTCTCTGTACTGGCTGACTCGTGGCTTGTTTATAACACCCAATATGGCCTCTGTACTGGCTGATAGGTGGCTTGTTGATAACACCAAATATGGCCTTTGTACTGGCCGATTGGTGGCTTGTTTATAACACCCAATATGACCTCTGTACTGGCTGGCTGGTGGCTTGTTGATAACACCCAATACGGCATGTGTACTGGCTGACTGGTGGCTTGTTGATAACACCCATTACGGCCTCTGTACTGGCTGACTGGCGGCTTGTTGATAACACCAAATATGGCCTCTGTAATGGCTGACTGGTGGCTTGTTGATAACCCCCAATACGGCCTCTGTACTGGCTGACTGGTGACTTGTTTATAACACCCAATATGGCCTCTGTACTGGCTGACTGGTGGTTTATTGATAACACCCAATATGGCCTCTGTACTTGCTGATTGGAGGCTTGTTGATAACACCCACTACGGCCTCTGTACTGGCTGATTGAAGGCTTGTTGATAACACCAAATATGGCCTCTGTAATTGCTGATTGGAGGCTTGTTGATAACACCCAATATGGCCTCTTTACTGGCTCACTGGTGACTTATTGATAACACCCAATACCGTCTCTGTACTGGCTGACTCGTGGCTTGTTTATAACTCCAAATATGGCCTCTGTACTGGCTGACTGGTGGTTTATTGATAACACCCAATACGGCCTCTATAATGGCTGACTGGTGGCTTGTTGATAACACCCAATTCGGCCTAGGTACTGGCTGACTGGTGGCTTGTTGATAACACCCAATACGGCCTAGGTACTGGCTGACTGGGGGCTTGTTGATAACACCCAATACGGCCTCTGTAATGGCTGACTGGGGGCTTGTTGATAACACCCAATACGGCCTAGGTACTGGCTGACTGGTGGATTGTTGATAACACCCAATACGGCCTCTGTACTGGCTGACCGGTGGCTTATTGATAACACCAAATATGGCCTCTGTACTGGCTGTACTGGCTGACTGGTGGCTTGTTGATAACACCCAATACGGCATGTGTACTGGCTGACTGGTGGCTTGTTTATAACACAAAATATGGCCTCTGTACTGGCTGACTGGTGGCTTGCTGATAACATCCAATGCGGCCTCTGTACTGGCTGATTGGTGGCTTGTTGATAGATAACACCCAATATGGCCTCTGTACTGGCTGATAGAAGGCTTGTTGATAACACCAAATATGGCCTCTGTACTTGCTGATTGGTGGCTTGTTGATAACACCCAATACGGCCTCTGTAATGGCTGACTTGTGGCTTGTTGATAACACCCAATATGGCCTCTTTACTGGCTCACTGGTGACTTATTGATAACACCCAATACCGTCTCTGTACTGGCTGACTCGTGGCTTGTTTATAACTCCAAATATGGCCTCTGTACTGGCTGACTGGTGGCTTGCTGATAACATCCAATGCGGCCTCTGTACTGGCTGATTGGTGGCTTGTTGATAACACCCAATACGGCCTCTGTATTGGCTGACTGGTGGCTTATTGATATCACCAAATATGGCCTCTGTACTGGCTGACTGGGGGCTTGTTGATAACACCCAATACGGCCTAGGTACTGGCTGACTGGTGGCTTGTTGATAACACCCAATACGGCATGTGTACTGGCTGACTGGTGGCTTGTTGATAACACCCAATACGGCATGTGTACTGGCTGACTGGTGGCTTGTTGATAACACCCAATACGGCCTAGGTACTGGCTGACTGGTGGCTTGTTGATAACACCCAATACGGCCTCTGTACTGGCTGACTGGTGGCTTATTGATAACACCAAATATGGCCTCTGGACTGGCTGACTGGTGACTTATATTATTGATAACACTCAATACGGCCTCTGTACTGGCTGACTGGTGGCTTGTTGATAACACCAAATATGGCCTCTGTACTGGCTGACTTGTGGCTTATTGATAGCACCCAATATGGCCTCTGTAATGGCTGACTGGTGGCTTGTTGATAACACCCAATATGGCCTCTGTACTGGCTGACTGGTGGCTTATTGATAGCACCCAATATGGCCTCTGTAATGGCTGACTGGTGGCTTGTTGATAACATCCAATACGGCATGTGTACTGGCTGACTGGTGGCTTGTTTATAACACAAAATATGGCCTCTGTACTGGCTGACTGGTGGCTTGTTTATAACCCCCAATATGGCCTCTGTACTGGCTGACTGGTGGCTTATTGATAACATCCAATATGGCATCTGTACTGGCTGACTGGTGGCTTGTTGATAACACACAATACGGCTTCTGTCCTGGCTGACTGGTGGCTTGTTGATAACACCCAATACGGCCTCTGTACTGACTGACTGGTGGCTTGTTTATAACACCAAATATGGCCTCTGTACTGGCTGACAGGTGGATAATTGATAACACCCAATATGGCCTCTGTACTCGCTGACTGGTGGCTTATTGATAACACCAAATATGGCCTCTGTACTGGCTGACAGGTGGATAATTGATAACACCCAATATGGCCTCTGTACTGGCTGCTGGTGGTTTATTGATAACACCCAATACGGCCTCTGTACTGGCTGACTGGTGGGTTATTGATAACACCCAATATGGCCTTTGTACTGGCTGACTGGTGGCTTTTTGACAACGCCCAATATGGCCTCTGTACTGGCTGCTGGTGGTTTATTGATAACCCCCAATATGGCCTTTGTACTGGCTGACTGGTGGCTTATTGATAACATCCAATATGGCATCTGTACTGGCTGACTGGTGGCTTGTTAATAACACCCAATATGGCCTCTGTACTGGCTGCCTGGTGGCTTATTGATAACACCCAATACAGCCTCTGTACTGGCTGACTGGTGGCTTATATTATTGATAACACCCAATACGGCCTCTGTACTGACTGACTGGTGGCTTGTTTATAACACCAAATATGGCCTCTGTACTGGCTGACTGGTGACTTATTGATAACACCCAATAAGGCCTCTGTACTGGCTGACTGGTGGCTTATTGTTAACACCCAATATGGCCTCTGTACTGGCTGACTGGTGGCTTGTTGATAACGGACTCATATCAATATTTTCAGACATTTCCTTGATCTGCAGGGGCGGTCCGGGATTTTGAAAGGAGAGGCCAACTTCCTGGAGAGATAAACCTTAAAGAAAACATCCGAGAGATAATATTAAAAAAGACGTTTCCTTTCTTCATTTGACCGCTAACATCATCGTTAATATAATAAAACAACAATCAAATTTGATACGGTCATTTCAAAGTGTAATCTAGCCATATGTAAGTAAACAAACTCCAATCACATTATGCGAATCGCTATTTTCCGCGAGTAGGATTTATCGCTGTTTCATTTTTATTTGTTGTAACCAGGTGTCACAGGTTTACAGCAGACGACAACATGGCGGAAATAATTATATCAATATATGAGAAGATGGAGTCAGATAATTTCAGCATTCAATATTTTCTCGATATTTTCTAAGACTTACAAACTGAAAACAAATCTTTCATATTTGTGAAAGTTGGATCTTGATATACAGTATACACATTTCTCAGTCGAAATATTGGTTCGAACAAATAGTGGTATTCATCACCAATTCATTCGAAACAAAACACAAATTAGATCCTGAGGATGTATACCAACCCTTGGTGCTGGTTCTATGGGCAGACGTAGGGAAGATGTACGTTAATAAACACGGGTATCTTAAGGATGCCTGCCCCACTGCTAGCGAAACACGAGATATTTCTAATTCGTGACTGATGTATACACAATGTGTGTATTTTTATATTGGGATATTTGCGAAAAAAGTACAGTAGCTGTACATGTATTTGTATTCGTGATCGGTCTTCCTCGCGGATTTACGTAATCATATTAACTATCGACTTGTTTACTGTACCGTTCTCGTAATCTCAAACTACGATATTACATGTTACACGTATTCGTAAAGAACTGGGATGGGCGGAGTAATATGATCCAACACTAATTTACATACTATGTACACAATAAAAATATAGGAAATAAGCTATCGGTAATATAAACGGCCTTTACCGAACGCCCACGCCAGGCTGTGAAATCACTATTAGCATCAGTCCAGGGGCGACACGTCAGACAAGTGCACGACGTCAACCACGGACACTCATCAAATAGTTAACAAGTGCAGATGTTTGTTTCTAAAAGACAAGTAAACAAAATTTGAATATCTGTAAATTAGGCGTTCAACCTGTATTTACATGAATGTCCCTACCAGCCACAAAAAATGTACCGTCATGACCGCCTCTCCTCAATCGTTAGGTACAATCAACACTTTCTTCATAAATCCTGTTCATTTTAGATTTGTTTAAATGTTTTATCCGTCGTTTCAATTTTCTGAGATTAAAAATTTCCACGCTATTTCGGCGCTATCCAGGTGGTGATCTACAATCTAACAGTATGTGACATCTAAATATGGTATTGATGATTTGAAGGTCCATATCAGCCCAGGTAAACAACACGTTGTTAACGCATGCATCATCAACAGGTTGTTTTGTATCTCCATCAACCAATATTGTCTGACACCTTGTCCAGTGACAGGGCCATTGTGATGAACAGAACGCATTTCAAAAGTATACTTATATCTATATTTTCGATAAATTTTGATATAAATGAGTCGATATTTAAACACAGGATGGGTGCAATATATGGCCGTTTTAAATAAAATTCAAATAGAATCCGTTTGACCTTTTGCGAGATATTTGGGGTCAAAGGAGAGGCACTTAAGTGACATATCTGTCGTTCTCCTTTTCAACCAGTTTAATAACCATTCAAAACATGTTATTTTAGCCAAACTCAATTATTCATATATGTTTTCTCAATATAAAATCATTAGTTTATACTATATTTTATTATCGGTATAATATTCCAGTAATGCACACATGATATACATATAGGAAAACAAGTACAAAGTACTTATGTTAACCGTCTCCTTTGTTTGTAAAACGACGATTGGACGGCACTGACGAATATTATGCATATAGATATAAGTATATGGAAGAGAAGAGGATGGGAGAGGAAGAAGGGAAAGAGGAGCAAAAGGGTTTAAGGAAAGTATTGTTGGGGGTAAAATATATAGGGGAGTACGTTTACTGCATTATGGGAGTAAAAACTGATTGGAGTATATTTTGGATATGGACACGTGTCGAGGACTGTGTCACTGAGGTATTCAACACACAATAAATTACTTGCATATAATGAAAACTTTCCATTCCGACCACTGAGTATTCCGACATCCAGTGGTGAACAACAACATGGTGTAATTTAAAATATCAAAAGTATCATCAAACAAGACTATGGCGGTTTGTATAAATATCCATACTGACGTGTCGTGACACACAGGGGCCGTACCAGTTAAGTCCCATTATGTACCACATGTAAACATATGTGAAATCAAAATTGAGAACTTCAAACTTAAAATCGTTTCGACTGTTTCATGAAATGTTGGACACAGTCGAAAATATTCTCATTATATTTAACTGGCATGTCAGGATTTCCGTACAGAAGACGATTTACATTATAGTCGGTAGGAAGGCCACTGAAGCACTGTACTCTTAACTGTTGATATTTCGGACAGAAGAGGAGGAAGTGTTCGGTTGTTTCAGCAGACTGATTACAAGCACACATGGGACTACCAACTAGGTTTCGTCTATATAAATGACGAAATAGAGTACTACAGTTCTTCCTTATTCGTGCATGATGGATTTAGCCGAATGTACTTCTGCAGTAGTAATAATAAGGCGAAACAAGATGAATTTCAGCATTCAAGGGATTTTTAAGATTAGTAATCGACGGGTTAGGCTTTATGTTATCGGAAAGTGCATTCCAAAAGTCAATAGAGGAGGGTAAGAAAGAATCTTTGTGAAGCTGGGTTCTACAGTTGATTTGGCAGTAATTATTTGCGTTTCTAGTATTGTGAGAGTGTAAGCCAGAATGACGAGCAGGAAGTATGTTAGTTAGATAGGAGGGACACTGACCATGGACAATCTTATGGAATTGTATGATTTTATGTTTTCTTCTTTGAACAGAAAGAGGATCCCAGCCAGATTCTAAATAAATTCGGTCATGACTAGTTAGTTTAGTGGCCCCAGTAACAATTCTGTCTGCTTCGAGCTGTATTGACTTTGTCCAATAGTTATATTGTCCCATATTACATCACCATGCATATTCTAAAAGGGGTCGTAGAAAAATAAAAGACATTTTTTGTATAGTCATTCTGCCAATATTGAATTTGAATTTCCTAAGAATACCAAGTTTCTTGGATGCTTTGCTGATTATATATTGCACATGGTCGGTCCACGCTCCGCTAGCTGAGATAAAGACGCCTAGGTGTTTATGGCAGGGAACTTTTGTTAAGAGGATGGTATTCATAAACAAGGAGCGATGAGTTGGTTTATTATTTTTCTTACTTACAATCATTGTCACTGTTTTGTTAGGGTTAAAGTTAACAAGCCATTTTATAGACCAATCACGGAAATTTTTTTTATTGTAGTTGGATGGAACTAAGATCCGACAAGTCCACTACAACGTAGAGGGAAGTATCATCGGCAAATGATTGTATTATACAATTGATATCTTCAACAATGTCATTAAATGAAAAATAAAAACAACAATGGGCCTAAACTTGAGCCCTGGGAACCCCGGCTGTAGTAGATGAAAATTAATAACATCTCGTTTAGACCGATTATGTAAATAATTTGAGAACTAAGCAAGTAGATTTTCAGTTATGCCAAAGTTTTCGAGTTTAAAAGAAGACCATGATGCCACACTCGGTCGAACGCTTTGCTAGTGTCACAGATAAACTATTCTGATTTCTTTACCTTTATCTAGAGCAGAATAGATGTCGTTAGAAATAGATATAAGTTGGTTTGTAGTGGAATCGCCGGTTCTAAAGCCAGACTGACAAGGGGACAAAAGATAGTTGTCAATTAAATAATTGTAAACATATTTGTATACACACCTTTCCATCATTTTGCCATTAATAAATAATAAAGATTGAAGATGATTACTTAGAATATCAGCAGCTTCCTTGATTAAACGGCTTTCTTACAGTCAAGATAGAAAATCATTAAAATGTTATCAAATAAGAGTAAGATTTTATTTCCATTGACACTGAGCTCTTATTTTGACCATACAACTTTGTTAAAATGTCAATGAAAAGAGGATAATCCTTTTTGTGCTATCTCTGTTAACATCCGGAATGGACATCTATAAATACTAGGTCTTATAGCGTTCCTAAGTTCTGAAAGAAGTGAATGGGGTGTCGTTTACTGAATACGTCTCTATTAGTTAGGTTATTGAACGGTTGTCATTTCACTATAGACTCTAGAAAACTAAAGTACTGTCATTTCTGAACATTAGTTCCTCATTTTGCAAATGATCTTAGGTTTTATTACAAATAAACAAACAGAATGCCAGGAACAGACAACATCTGTGCATGTTGCAAGGGGTGTTATAAAGTATTATCAAGTCCCCAACGCAATGGGGAAATCCTTTCAATCATCAGTCAGAATTTCAAAAAAATGTGATGTGATTTGCAAAAATGCAAAGGGAACTTTTACTTACATCGAAATCATCACTGATTCCGAATCGAACGATGTTATACCACCGCCCGGGGATAAAACACATCTTGAAATACCACGGGCCTCAATTCCCGAGGTAGAGCCCTAACAACAAGTTCAAAATGAAATGTCTTACTACAGATATAAGACTGCATGTATACCTACAACGGGCCTCTTGTTCCTGATGATTTGGCTATAACACTTTTTTATACATTTAATACTACCTTCATTCATATCATATTGTGTTAATTATATATCATACTGTGGTAATTATATATCATACAGTGTTAATTATATATCATACGGTGTTAATTATATATCATATAGTGTTAATAGTATAACATATTTTGGTAATTATATATCATACAGTGTTAATTATATATCATAAAGTGTAAATTATATATCATATTGTGGTAATTATATATCATACTGTGGTAATTATATATCATACAGTGTTAATTATATATCATACTGTGGTAATTATTTATCATATTTTGGTAATTATATACCATACAGTGTAAATTGTATAACATATTTTGGTAATTATATAACATAATGTGTTAATTATTTATTGAAAACCTTTTGAAATTATTTTTTCTTTCTGTTATCACAATGAAATTGATATAGTTTACGCTATGTTATGACTGTTTATATCGCATTGTCCTTATAGACAAAATTAATTTCACAAGTATTTTATTTTTCCTAGAACTTTTTAAACACTGTTCTTGTGGCATCACACCCACGTCTATGCTGTAGGTGATCAATGTTTTAGATTCAGAAAACCTGGTTGTCTAAATGTCATCGACCTGTAAAATACCTTACCGACTGCTGGGTCCAACTACTCTATGAAATAATGATGGCTTCATGCAATGCCACAGGCAGCAACGTCCTCTATCGTTCTGTGCTGTAAGTGTCACACGAACATCCCTAGCACGTGCTGTTCACAAAGTCCGTTATTATCAATGAATATGATACAACGTCCTCTATCGTTCTGTGCTATAAGTGTCACACGAACATCCCTAGCACGTGCTGTTCAGACAGCCTATTATTATCAAGGAATATGATACAACGTCCTCTATCGTTCTGTGCTGTAAGTGTCACACGAACATCCCTAGCACGTGCTGTTCACACAGCCTGTTATTATCAAGGAATATGATACAACGTCCTCTATCGTTCTGTGCTGTAAGTGTCACACGAACATCCCTAGCACGTGCTGTTCACACAGCCCATTATTATCAAGGAATATGATATAACGTCCTCTATCGTTCTGTGCTGTAAGTGTCACACGAACATCCCTAGCACGTGCTGTTCACACAGCCCGTTATTATCAAGGAATAGGACATCATTTTAGTTGTCTTCTTTTTGTTTAAAATAGAAAAAAATGAAATCACAAAACTAGAAAGCTTGCCAAGAAAAAAATACAAACGGATCTGAGGACAGGGAAAACACAATGAGCCTGTATAAAAAGTCAAGGCGGGACCGGAAGTTCCGGAAGTATTTCAGCGCTTCCTGTATACCACACGTGGCACTGGTTACGATGTCTCCCGTCAAATCTAGGAAAGTATCGTCAGGCACAATGACCAGTCTGCCATTGTCAGAAATCAGGTAACGGTGACGGTTGAAATTCAGACTTCGCTATAAATTAAATACAGGAATATTTCCAACTGATATTCTGGTCTCGGGTCGAGGTACTTCTATATCACAAAAGGTCGCTAGTCGGATATGATGATGCCTATTAAACCTGTCACATTGTTGGAGTTTTGATGATTCTGATATCAATGTGTAGAACCCGTGACGCACTTGTAACTGTCACAAATAGTATGATCTTGGAGTGAGGCCGTACGTTGGATGGTTCAGTAGAACCTGTGACGTAACTGTCACAGACATTCTGATCCCGGGCTGACGTCACACGGTGGATAGGGTAGGAATAGCCCTGCTGTAACTATAATAGAAGAGCTGTTGCCAGGGCAACTCGTACCTAACCTACTGGAATGAGATTGAAACTATTTCATTTCAACAAATTTTATTGCAAAAAAATATGCAAAGGGATAGGGCATCAGGCAAAGCCTATATAAGCCTTCTCCTTACAACTTCGGTATGTTACATGTACAGCCATTGAAATCATCAAACAAACATATAAACAATTCATATAGTGTGTCTCCATGTCCCCACCGTACAAGGTATAGTTATGATTAAACAAATCTTTTAGTGTTGGTAATGTACTCTGATATACATTGTAGTACAAATGCATTCATTTCTTCATCACATATTTTGGTTAATCAGCTGATTTCTAAGTGTCAATCGAGAATGGTTGAATAGACGACAGATAAAAAATATAATGTTCCCGCAGTTTCCTCACCAAAGTTGCATGTACATATTGGAGAATCTTTTAAATGGTCAAGAAAAAGGTCAGAGTTCAAATTGCTAGCTTCATTTCTAAGTCGATACATAATTATATTTATATTTCGACTGCAATCATTTGCAAACGTTTTTGTTGTCGCAGAGACAGTTTCATTATTTTTGAAGAGTAGAGCTTTAAATTGTGATAGAGAGTTTACATCGGATAATTCAAAATTGAGAGCGAATGAGTTGAATTCCCTAAATGTACATGTACTTGAAAAATAGCTACTATAATAGTTGACTGTTCTACATATTGGAGTGTTGAAATATCTAGTTGTCCTTAATGAATATCTTTCATTTTCACTGTGATATATAAACGGTTGCACTATATCTTTAAGATGTTGCGGGGCCATGCCATGAAGTATCGTATACATTAATATAAACTGATGTTTTTGTCGTCTATCTGAGAGATTCACAGACACGTTCTTTATATAATATGAGGGTAAAACTATCCGGAAAACAGTGATGGTTATAAACTCTGGAGAAGCAAACCATCTGTGACGTGGAAATCCTGTAAAATGGCACGACAACACGATCTCCTATCCTCAACAGACTCATCCTTACCTTACATCAGTTACAAGCACGAATCTGAAGCATCTGTAGGTTGTTCCTTCTAAAATGAAATTTTATTTCATTTTAATTTAAAAATGCCAAACACGATGTAACCTGTTGTATAACTTTGGAGGGTATTCCATTTATCTAATACCTGAATCGTTTTCACCTTAAATCATCGATTGTTCAGCGTCGTCGACTCGTCATCGCTTGAACCCCTACGCACGCAATAATAATAAATTAATAATGAATTTTTACTCGTATTTCTTTTTAAAAAATTGACTATGGATTGTTAAAATCTCATCCAGACTGATAGATACATTTTTATCTGAACAATTATGAGTTTGGACGACATCAATAAATAATGGACCTTGGACGGTCAAATGGTTAAAACAGATTGTCATCACAGAGCAACTAAAACGTTCGCAACTTGGCGTTTTAATTGATAAACTTGGAGCATTTCAAAAGCCATCTTTCTCTGTCCTCTTTCCTCTGGGCCGCTTTCGTTTATTGCGATCCAAACGGTTGAACCGGTTAGACCAGAGTTGTTCGTTTATGAAATAAGGTCGGACCTTGTAATCTGATTGTGCTTTCAGGCATGCCTTTACAAGGCCTGCATAAACATTTGAGTTCCGCTAGGATTTATGCACGAAAATGTTACAGACGAACCGGTTCTTCCTCATAAACGAGCAGGGCCCTGGCCATCATAACTTTCTGTCTGATGTCGTTACTAGATAAAACCTTCCAGACCTTGAGGTAGACAATGAGCGTTACGCTTGAATGAATGTCACGAAATTAAATATTTCCAATCAACAAAATTCATCCAATTCTACTACTAACTAAGGTCATATAACAAACAATGGTTTAGATGTTTTTTCTACGGGAGATATATTTAAAAGTCCTTTTTTGTTGAGTAAAGTAACATGTAACAGGAGAGGAACAAGGGATTGGGCCTGCATCGCTCACCTGGTATTAACCTCACACTTGTGATCTTAAAAGTGGACTTAAATACAGCTACATGCAGAATATCAGTGTCTAATTCATAAGAATCTATTAAAAGATTTAAACATATGACGCCTGTGACCTTGAATGTCGAACAAGGACATTATGTTGAAAGTCGGTCAAGGTCATTCATTTGAACAAACTTGGTAGTCCTTCATCCATGCATGCTGCAGGCCCAATATCAGTACCCTGGGCGTTTTGGTTATTGAGAAGAAGTTGTTTGAAGATTTTAAGACATTTGACTCCTGTGACCTTGAAAATGGGTCAATGTCATTAATTTGAACAAACTTGGTAGCCCTTCATTCCAGCATGCTACAGGCACAATATCAGTTCCCTGGGCCTTTGGTTACTAAGAAGAAGTCGTTTGAAGAATTTACGACATTTGACCCCTGTGACCTGGAAAATCGGTCAAGGTCATTCATTTGAAATAACTTCATCCAAGCATGATACTGGCCAAATATCATCAGCCTTGGCCTCTTGGTTATTCAGAAGAAGTTTATGCCTCTGTCACACTTGACCGGATTGGGGTTCCGTATATCAACGTATAGGTGTTTTTTTGTTATCCGGTGGCAAAGTGGTCAGTCCGGTAGAAAAACCCAAACTACGGTAGTACTTGCACCGAATATGGAACGGTTGAAACGTACCGGTAACGAACATGTAACGCACGGCTACAGTTCAACCAGCCAAGTGTCTCCGAATGAGTGACGAACAACAAACGAACATAAACCGGCCAATCAGGACGCGTACAGGATGCATTCCGGACAAACCGAACACATAACGGACATCAACGGGTGCGTGCAGGAAACAACAAGGTGTGTTTGCGAACGCATTTCACCAGCGGACCGGTTTTCGAAAAGTTGCACAGCTGACTGCATCTCCACAATGCCTCGTGGAAGGAAAGCAAAGAAGAACATGAAGAATGTGCATGGAAAAGAAAAAGAGACAGAAGAAGTGGCTGTTGATGCTGAAATGCATGCTGTTGCAAAAGAAACTACACAAGAAACTGAGGAAATACAAACTCAGCATGATGAAGATGGTGATGACGTTGCAGTTGAAGGTGGCGAAGAGATAGGTGATGGTGCAGGTGAAGTTGGAGAAGGTTTTGAAGAAGCTTGGCGACAGACTGCCAAGAAGAGGGCCAAGAAAAATTGCCAACTGAAAGATGAGGAGGAAGAGGCCTTGGTGCTAGAGTGGATAGAGGCCAATCCCTTACTATGGAACTCCAAAGACAAGGAGTTAAAGAATAAGGCCAAGATGGACCGCTTGTGGGCTGAGAAGGCTGAAGGGTTTAACTATGATGGTAAATTTCCATTTATTTATCTATTTGTCTATGAGATTTGTCATAGGAAGATGTCCCAAATGTGTTAGATTGATGTTGTCATAGAAAAAGGGCCAAAATGTGCATTTACATATGTTGTAACATTTTGGATTTCATAAAAGTATGAGATTTGCCATAAATTGCACAATTGTTGACATGCATTGCCAGATTCTGCACACTGTTCTCGTATTTAATATTGTTTCTGTTTCTGAATTTTCAGTCGAGTATTTGAAGACCTGGTACACAGACCTTCGGGACATTTTAATAATAATGTTTTAATAAAAGGGACATAAATGCAATAAATACATGAAAAAATGAGACAAGATAATAAAATTGATAATTACCTCTCTGACAGCGAGGGAGATGGTGTTGTGTGGAACTCTCCAGCCGAAGCGTATGTCCATGTACGTTGCTCCTGATGCTAAATGCCGAAGTGTGAGGGCCAACTTCAACCTTGGCTCCAGCGGTTCCCACATCCAGGTCTGCTTTTTGATGATGCGTGGCCCCGCACTTGTCAAGATTTCGTCAAACATCTCCGGATGCAGGCGCATGAAGTTGCAGAAGGCGGCAGGGTCCTCCCGCCGCAGTTTTACCATGAGTTGGTCATACAGACCGAACTGCCTTCGTCTCTCCGGGCTCAGCCATGCCCTCGACCAATATCGTCTTCGCTGACCCCTGTGACGCCTTTTTCTCTTGTGGGAAAGATACTGCTGAAGGTCCATCTGAACATTGTTCATATGCATTTCTGCCTGCAGTAAGGCTACCCTAAACTGCAGAGAAACTCTAGTCTGACAATCCTTGGTGATGCTGGAAAACTGTCTGTGAATCTGATTTGGAAGCTTCCAAGAACCTTTTTATATGCCCTGGAATGATCAGGTTCTGCCGGTAGTCAGTTCCTCCCCCTGTAGTTATCCTGCAGGTATTCTGTAGGTATTCTGTATTCATCAGTTCTGTACGTTTTATCCGGTTTTCAATGCGTTTGTCTATTCGTCGTGTCCGGTGTTAATCCTGCAGGCATCCTGTGTTTGTCCGTTAGGTGTTCGTTTAAGGTCCGGTTAATGCGTGGCGTATGCGTTCAAGTTTCATCTACGGGATATACAGGACAAAACGGACATGCACAGGACAACCAACGAATATTCTTTTTCGTCACAGTCCGTTTCAATTTTTGTGCATGCACAAAACTTTGTAACGGATGCAGGCGGACGCACAGCACATCACCTGACATGAAACGAATGTTCCGAACATAAAACTGACATAAAACGAATATTGACGAACATCACCGGATATACAAATATGTCATCCGTTTCACGTTCGGGGGCTCAATCCGGTCAAGTGTGACAGAGGCATAAAGTAAAGTAAGTTGACGCCGGACGGACGACGGACGGACAAAGGACGGACGACAGACCCCGCACCATGCCATAAGCTCACTTGTCCTTTTGGGCCAGGTGAGCGAAAAACACACGGCAAGACCGGGATTCGAACCAATGACCTTCCAAACTCTAGACGGGCGCTCTAACCAATCAAGCGACCTGGTTGCCGGCAATCGAACTAGTCCAGTTTTGATACATAACTCACTCCTTTAAGAAGTCCTCGACCTCGAACACACACTAGACCCTATACAACCTTCTGTGTGTTTAGCAAACTGGGCGCCAAAACGTAATATGCTACGGCCACTACAAAAGACACGTACTTCAGAATAATGTGGAGGCCATGGCCGCTACAGAGGACGCTTTACTCAGATGTAATAGTAGGCCAGGCCCATACAGAGGACGCTTACTTCAGATGTAACAGTAGGCGACGGCCGATACAGAGCACGCTTTACGCAGATGTAACAGTAGGCCACGGCCGCTATAGAGGACGCTTACTTCAGATGTAACAGTAGGCCACGGCCGATACAGAGGACGCTTTACTCAGATGTAACAATAGGCCACGACCGCTACAGAGGACGCTTACTTCAGATGTAACAGTATGCCACGGCCGCTACAGAGGACGCTTTACTCAGATGTAACAGTAGGCCACGGCAATACAGAGGACGCTTTACTCAGATGTAACAGTAGGCCAGGCCCATACAGAGGACGCTTTACTTCAGATGTAACAGTAGGCCAACGCCGATACAGAGGACGCTTACATCAGATGTAATAGTAGGTCAGGCCCATACAGATGACGCTTTGCTTAGATGTAACAGTAGGCCACGGCCGATACAGAGGACGCTTGTTTCAGATGTAACAGTAGGTCAGGCCCATACAGATGACGCTTTGCTTAGATGTAACAGTAGGCCACGGCCGATACAGAGGACGCTTGCTTCAGATGTAACAGTAGGTCATGGCCCATACAGAGGACGCTTTACTCCGATGTAACAATAGGCCACGGCCGCTTCAGAGGACGCTTACTCAGAAATAACAGTAGTCCACGACCAACACAGAGGACGCTTACTTCAGAAATAACAATATGCCTTGGTCGCTACAGAGGACGCTTACTCAGAAATA
>NW_018405719.1:163598-175006 GCF_002113885.1 Mizuhopecten yessoensis
CACGGCCTCTACAGAGGACGCCTTACTCAATTGTAACAGTCTGCCACGGCCTCTACAGAGGACGCGTACCTCAATAAGAACATTTGAGCTGTTATACTTGCCATCAGTATACATAGATATTCTTCGGTCGCTCTGGAATCGTTCACAAACCTCGTTGATCAGTTACTTCTCATTTCAATATGGAAAGATGTGTCATTTAATAGAAATTCCATATAGAATTAAAGGCAGGTGTTGCTAAGAATGATCGGTTTTAATTGGATTTGACAAAGTCACACAGGATATAGAAAACTTTACAAAATAGTTTCCCCACTGGGACACGAGTTCCTAATACAAATTCTTCGGCAGCTCACCTCCGGTCTCTAGACGATTCACCGGCTGGTTTTGCCACATTTTGCAATTAACAGACAACTTGACAGTTTTATCATGGAAAGAAATATGTGTTGTTCGTTTGTACCTAAAATCCTCTCCCTCTGAATATTGTTAATTCAATAATGATTCTAATAACAAGGTAATATAAAAAGAGGGTATGACGATTTGTTGGATGAGTGAGATATATCTTTTTAACCTGTAGAATGGTTTCACTACAGCTCTAACATCTTCCCGTGTTGCGCTATAGTGCATCTTGGAGAGAGATATTTTAAATGAACTACGTTGTTTATAGGGAATAATTTTCCAAATTTGGTCAGGTTATGGGGCGATAACTCCAGCTGAGCACGTGTACATTAAACAGTTGGCGAAGCCTTCTATAATAAATTCAGACTATTGAATAAAATAATCATTAAGCATTCACAGAAAAATATTTCAAAATACTTTATAAGGAACAATTTTTGTTCTGCTTAGGTAAGGTTGTCCTTGCATAACCTACAAAAGCAGAAAACTGTTCCTTAAAGAAATGTAAATTATGTATTTCAATCCATATGTTTAACCACTGTAGCGGAAATAATATTGTTTTCTATGGTTACGAATTCTGACAGGCAACCATTCGGGAATTTCCATCAAAGCTTGAACTGGTGCCACAACTAGACTGATCCGAAGATTACTCTGAGGTTAAGACGTACAGACCCGAGTTGTTTCCGAATGGAAACTATTCATGTAGAATAGTTACAAACAACAAAGGAATTGGTATGTTAATTAAGAGTCTGAAAAATGACAAACAATCTTTGAAAAATACGATAATCACACACACACATACACCACTTGGTTCATAATTCTACAAAAAATCGGCGTACAACATGTTGCAAATTGCAGTCAGTTTTTCGGATATCATCTTGAGTTCGACATTCCCTCAATCAATAATAACGTCACTAAACTACAATTCACGTACATTGCAATCTTTCCTTTGCAACATGTTGGACTCAGACTAAAGTCTAAAATAAGCATCTCGCTCTGTCAATCATCAACAGCTTATTGCGTCAATACATTTATTCGTAAAATATTAAACGATCATTCCAAACGTCTTCTTTTTGTTGTGCACTATTGAATTCATTGTTACTGTTTCTGCTGTTTTCCTGTAGTTTGTCCCTGGTTGGTGTTGTGTCTGGTTTGTGTTACCATGGTTATGTTGTTCAATGTCTGTTACTGTTGTCGTGTCGTTTGTCCCTGGTTGGTGTTGTGTCTGGTTTGTGTTACCATGGTAATGATGTTCATTGTCTGTTTCTGTTGTCGTGTTGTGTGTCCCTGGTTGGTGTTGTGTCTGGTTTGTGTTGTCATGGTAATGCTGTTCAATGTCTGTTACTGTTGTCGTGTTGTTTATCCCTGGTTGGTGTTGTGTCTGGTGTGTGTTGTCATGGTAATGCTGTTCAATGTCTGTTACTGTTGTCGTGTCGTTTGTCTCTGGTTGGTGTTGTGTAGCCATGGTTATGTTGTTCATTGTCTGTTGCTGTTGTCGTGTCGTTTGTCCCTGGTTGGTGTTGTGTCTGGTTTGTGTTACCATGATTATGTTGTTCAATGTCTGTTACTGTTGTCGTGTCGTTTGTCCCTGGTTGGTGTTGTGTTTGGTTTGTGTTGTCATGGTTATGCTGTTTAATGTCTGTTACTGTTGTCGTGTCGTTTGTCCCTGGTGTTTGTGTTGTCATGGTTATGCTGTTTAATGTCTTTTACTGTTGTCGTGTCGTTTGTCCCTGGTTGGTGTTGTGTCTGGTGTGTGTTACCATGATTATGTTGTTCAGTGCATGTTACTGTTGTCGTGTCGTTTGTCCCTGGTTGGTGTTGTGTCTGGGTTGTGTTACCATGATTATGTTGTTCAATGTCTGTTACTGTCGTCGTGTCGTTTGTCCCTGGTTGGGGTTGTGTCTGGGTTGGGTTACCATGATTATGTTGTTCAATGCCTGTTACTGTTGTCGTGTCGTTTGTCCCTGGTTGGTGTTGTGTCTGGTTTGTGTTACCATGATTATGTTGTTCAATGCATGTTACTGTCGTCGTGTCGTTTGTCCCTGGTTGGTGTTGTGTCTGGGTTGTGTTACCATGGTTATGCTGTTCAATGTCTGTTACTGTCGTCGTGTGTTACCATGATTATGTTGTTCAATGCATGTTACTGTCGTCGTGTCGTTTGTCCCTGGTTGTGTCCCTGGTTGGTGTTGTCCATGGTTTGTGTTACCATGGTTATGTTGTTCAATGTCTGTTACTGTCGTCGTGTCGTTTGTTCCTGGTTGGTGTTGTGTCTGGTTTGTGTTGCCATGGTCATGCTGTTCAATGTCTGTTACTTTTGTCGTGTCGTTTGTCCCTGGTTGGTGTTGTGTGTTGTCGTGTCGTTTGTCCCTGGTTGGTGTTGTGTCTGGTTTGTGTTACCATGGTCATGCTGTTCAATGTCTTGTCGTGTCGTTTGTCCCTGGTTGGTGTTGTGTCTGGTGTGTGTTAACATGGTCAGTTTGTCCCTGGTTGGGGTTGTGTCTGGTTTGTGTTACCATCGTTATTTTGATCAATGTCTGTTACTGTTGTCGTGTCGTTTGTCCTTGGTTGGTGTTGTGTTGCCATGGTCATGCTGTTCAATGTCTGTTACTTTTGTCGTGTCGTTTGTCCCTGGTTGGTGTTGTGTTGTCATGGTCATGCTGTTCAATGTATGTTACTGTCGTCGTGTAGTTTGTCCCTGGTTGGTGTTGTGTCTGGTTTGTGTTACCATGGTTATGCTGTTCAATGTCCGTTACTGTCGTCGTGTCGTTTGTCCCTGGTTGGTGTTGTGTCTGGTGTGTGTTACCATGGTTATGCTGTTCAATGTCTGTTACTGTCGTCGTGTCGTTTGTCCCTGGTTGGTGTTGTGTGTTGTCGTGTCGTTTGTCCCTGGTTGGTGTTGTGTTGCCATGGTCATTCTGTTCAATGTCTTTTACTGTTGTCGTGTCGTTTGTCCCTGGTTGGTGTTGTCCCTGGTTTGTGTTACCATGGTCATGCTGTTCAATGTCAGTTACTGTCGTCGTGTCGTTTGTCCCTGGTTGGTGTTGTGTGTTGTCGTGTCGTTTGTCCCTGGTTGGTGTTGTGTCTGGGTTGTGTTACCATGGTTATGCTGTTCAATGTCTGTTACTGTCGTCGTGTAGTTTGTCCCTGGTTGGTGTTGTGTCTGGTTTGTGTTGCCATGGTCATGCTGTTCAATGTCTGTTACTTTTGTCGTGTCGTTTGTCCCTGGTTGGTGTTGTGTTGTCATGGTCATGCTGTTCAATGTATGTTACTGTCGTCGTGTAGTTTGTCCCTGGTTGGTGTTGTGTCTGGTTTGTGTTCCCATGGTTATGTTGTTTAATGTCTGTTACTGTTGTCGTGTAGTTTGTCCCTGGTTGGTGTTGTGTCTGGTTTGTGTTGCCATGGTCATGCTGTTCAATGTCTGTTACTTTTGTCGTGTCGTTTGTCCCTGGTTGGTGTTGTGTCTGGTTTGTGTTCAATGTCTGTTACTGTTGTCGTGTCGTTTGTGTTGGTGTTGTGTCTGGTTTGTGTTACCATGGTCATGCTGTTCAATGTCTTGTCGTGTCGTTTGTCCCTGGTTGGTGTTGTGTCTGGTTTGTGTTACCATCGTTATTTTGATCAATGTCTGTTACTGTTGTCGTGTCGTTTGTCCTTGGTTGGTGTTGTGTTGCCATGGTCATGCTGTTCAATGTCTGTTACTTTTGTCGTGTCGTTTGTCCCTGGTTGGTGTTGTGACTGGTTTGTGTTACCATGATTATGTTGTTCAATGTGTGTTACTGTCGTCGTGTCGTTTGTCCCTGGTTGTGTCCCTGGTTGGTGTTGTCCATGGTTTGTGTTACCATGGTTATGTTGTTCAATGTCTGTTACTGTCGTCGTGTCGTTTGTCCCTGGTTGGTGTTGTGTCTGGTTTTTGTTTCCATCGTTATTTTGTTCAATGTCTGTTACTGTTGTTTTGTCCCTGGTTGGTGTTGTGTTGTCATGGTCATGCTGTTCAATGTATGTTACTGTCGTCGTGTAGTTTGTCCCTGGTTGGTGTTGTGTCTGGTTTGTGTTGCCATGGTTATGTTGTTTAATGTCTGTTACTGTTGTCGTGTAGTTTGTCCCTGGTTGGTGTTGTGTCTGGTTTGTGTTACCCTGATTATGTTGTTCAATGCATGTTACTGTCGTCGTGTCGTTTGTCCCTGGTTGGTGTTGTGTGTTGTCGTGTCGTTTGTCCCTGGTTGGTGTTGTGTTGGCATGGTCATGCTGTTCAATGTCTGTTACTGTTGTCGTGTTGTTTGTCCCTGGTTGGTGTTGTCCCTGGTTTGTGTTACCATGGTCATGCTGTTCAATGTCTTGTCGTGTCGTTTGTCCCTGGTTGGTGTTGTGACTGGTTTGTGTTACCATGATTATGTTGTTCAATGTGTGTTACTGTCGTCGTGTCGTTTGTCCCTGGTTGGTGTTGTGTGTTGTCGTGTCGTTTGTCCCTGGTTGGTGTTGTGTCTGGTTTGTGTTGCCATGGTTATGTTGTTTAATGTCTGTTACTGTTGTCGTGTAGTTTGTCCCTGGTTGGTGTTGTGTCTGGTTTGTGTTACCATGGTTATGCTGTTCAATGTCCGTTACTGTCGTCGTGTCGTTTGTCCCTGGTTGGTGTTGTGTTGGCATGGTCATGCTGTTCAATGTCTGTTACTGTTGTCGTGTTGTTTGTCCCTGGTTGGTGTTGTCCCTGGTTTGTGTTACCATGGTCATGCTGTTCAATGTCTGTTCTGTTGTCGTGTCGTTTGTCCCTGGTTGGTGTTGTGTCTGGTGTGTGTTACCATGGTTATGCTGTTCAATGTCTGTTACTGTTGTCGTGTCGTTTGTGTTGGTGTTGTGTCTGGTTTGTGTTACCATGGTTATGTTGTTCAATGTCTGTTACTGTCGTCGTGTCGTTTGTCCCTGGTTGGTGTTGTGTCTGGGTTGTGTTACCATAGTTATGTTGCTCAATGTCTGTTACTGTTGTCGTGTCGTTTGTCCTTGGTTGGTGTTGTGTTGCCATGGTCATGCTGTTCAATGTCTGTTACTTTTGTCGTGTCGTTTGTCCCTGGTTGGTGTTGTGTCTGGTTTGTGTTACCATCGTTATTTTGTTCAATGTCTGTTACTTTTGTCGTGTCGTTTGTCCCTGGTTGGTGTTGTGTCTGGTTTGTGTTACCATGGTTATGCTGTTCAATGTCTGTTACTGTCGTCGTGTCGTTTGTCCCTGGTTGGTCTTGTGTCTGGTTTGTGTTACCATCGTTATTTTGTTCCATGTCTGTTACTGTTGTCGTGTCGTTTGTCCCTGGTTGGTGTTGTGTATGGTGTGTGTTACCATGGTTATGTTGTTCATTGTCTGTTTCTGTTGTCGTGTCGTTTGTCCCTGGTTGGTGTTGTGTCTGGTTTGTGTTACCATGGTCATGCTGTTCAATGTCTGTTACTGTCGTCGTTTCGTTTGTCCCTGGTTGGTGTTGTGTCTGGTTTGTGTTACCATGGTTTTGTTGTTCATTGTTTCTGTTGCTGTTGTCCCTGGTTGGTGTTGTGTTTGGTTTGTGTTGCCATGGTTATGCTGTTCATTTTCTGTTGCTGTTGTCGTGTCGTTTGTCCCTGGTTGGTGTTGTGTCTGGTTTGTATTACCATGGTTTTGTTGTGCATTGTTTCTGTTGCTGTTGTCTAGTCGTTTGTCCCTGGTTGGTGTTGTGTTGCAATGGTCATGCTGTTCATTGTCTGTTACTGTCGTCGTGTCGTTTGTCCCTGGTTGGTGTTGTGTCTGGTTTGTGTTACCATGGTTATGTTGTTTAATGTCTGTTACTGTTGTCGTGTCGTTTGTACCTGGTTGGTGTTGTGTCTGGTGTGTGTTACCATGGTCATGCTGTTTAATGTCTGTTACTGGTTTCGTGTCGTTTGTCCCTGGTTGGTGTTGTGTCTGGGTTGTGTTACCCTGGTCATGCTGTTCATTAGGTCTATGACGGCTCACAGATCTTTATAGGATCCTATGGGTCTATGACGTGTTGTGTCTGGGGTGTGTTACCATGGTCATGTTGCTCAATGTCTGTTACTGGTTTCGTGTCGTTTGCCCCTGGTTGGTGGTTGTCTGGTGTGTGTTGCCATGGTCATGCTATTTAATTTCTGTTTCTGTTGTCGTGGCGTTTTTCCCTGGTTGGTGTTGTGTCCGGTTTGTGTTCCCATGGTCATGCTGTGTAATGTCTTTTACTGGTTTTGTGTCGTTTGTCCCTGGCTGGTGTTGTGTCTGGTTTGTGTTACCATGGTCATGCTGTTCATTAGGTCTATGACAGCTCACAGATCTTTACAGGATCCTATGGGTCTATGACAGCTCACAGATCTGTAAAGGATTCTATAGGTCTATGACAGCTCACAGATCTTTACAGGATTATAAAGGTCTATGACAGCAAACAGATCTCTACAGGATTCTATAGGTCTATGACAGCTCACAGATCTCTACAGGATCATTTGGGTCTATGACAGCTCACAGATCTTTACGGGATTCTATAAGTCTATGACAGCTCACAGATCTTTACAGGATTCTATAGGTCTATGACAGCTCACAGATCTTTACGGGATTCTATAAGTCTATGACAGCTCACAGATCTTTACCACATTATTTAGGTCTATGACAGCTCACAGATCTTGACAGGATTCTATAGGGCTATGACAGCTCACTGATATCTACAGGATTGTATAGGTCTATGACAGCTCACAGATCTTTACAGGATTATATAGATCTATGACAGCTCACAGATCTCTACATGATTCTATAGGTCTATGACAGCTCACTGATCTCTACAGGATTCTATAGGTCTATGACAGCTCACAGATCTTTACAGGATTCTATAGGTCTATGACAGCTCACAGATCTCTACATGATTCTTTAGGTCTATGGCAGCTCACAGATCTCTACATGATTCTTTAGGTCTATGGCAGCTCACAGATCTCTACAGGATTCTATAGGTCTATGACAGCACACAAATCTGTGCAGGATTCTATAGGTCTGACAGCTCACAGGTCTTTACATGATCTTATAGGTCTATGACAGCTCACAGATATCTACAGGATTCTATAGGTCTGACAGCTCACAGATCTCTACATGATTATATAGGTCTATGACAGCTCACAGATCTTTACCAGATTATTTAGGTCTATGACAGCTCACAGATCTTTACATGATTATATAGGTCTATGACAGCTCACAGATCTTTACAGGATTCTATAGGTCTATGACAGCTTACAGATATTGAAATGATTATATAGGACTATGACAGCTCACAGATCTTTACAGGATTCTATAGGTCTATGACAGCTTACAGATATTGAAATGATTATATAGGACTATGACAGCTCACAGATCTTTACAGGATTCTATAGGTCTATGACAGCTCACAGATCTGTACAGGATTCTATAGGTCTATGACAGCTCACAGATCTTTACAGGATTCTATAGGTCTATGACAGCTTACAGATATTGACATGATTATATAGGTCTATGACAGCTCACAGATCTTTACAGGATTATATAGGTCTATGACAGCTCACAGATCTGTAATGGATTCTATAGGTCTATGACAGCTCACAGATCTTTACAGGATTCTATAGGTCTATGACAGCTCACAGAACTGTCATGGATTCTATAGGTCTATGACAGCTCACAGATCTGTACAGGATTCTATAGGTCTATGACAGCTCACAGATCTTTACAGGATCCTATAGGTCTATGACAGCTCACAGATCTTTACAGGATTCTATAGGTCTATGACAGCTCACAGATCTGTAGAGGATTCAATAGGTCTATGACAGCTGACAGATCTTTACAGGATTCTATAGGTCTATGACAGCTCACATATCTTTACATGATTATATAGGTCTATGACAGCTCACAGATCTGTACAGGATTCTATAGGTATATGACAGCTCAGCGATCTTTACAGGATTCTATAGGTCTATGAGGGCTCACAGATCTGTAGAGGATTCAATAGGTCTATGACAGCTGACAGATCTTTACAGGTTTCTATAGGTCTATGACAGCTCACAGATCATTACAGGATTCTATAGGTCTATGACAGCTGACAGATCTTTACAGGTTTCTATAGGTCTATGACAGCTGACAGATCTTTACAGGTTTCTATAGGTCTATGACAGCTCACAGATCTGTACAGGATTCTATAGATAGGTCTATGACAGCTCACAGATCTTTACAGGATCCTATAGGTGTATGACAGCTCACAGATCTTTACAGGATTGTATAGGTCTATGACAGCTCACAGATCTGTACAGGATTCTATAGATAGGTCTATGACAGCTCACAGATCTTTACAGGATCCTATAGGTCTATGACAGCTCCCAAACCTTAACAGGATTCTATAGGTCTATGACAGCTCACAGATATGTACAGGATTCTATAGGTATATGACAGCTCAGAGATCTTTACAGGATTCTATAGGGCTATGACAGCTCACAGATCTTTACAGGATTCTACAGGTCTATGACAGCTCACAGATCTTTACAGGATCCTATAGGTGTATGACAGCTCACAGATCTTTACAGGATTCTACAGGTCTATGACAGCTCACAGATCTTTACAGGATCCTATAGGTCTATGACAGCTCCCAAATCTTAACAGGATTATATAGGTCTATGACAGCTCACAGATCTGTACAGGATTCTATAGATAGGTCTATGACAGCTCACAGATCTTTACAGGATCCTATAGGTGTATGACAGCTCACAGATCTTTACAGGATTCTACAGGTCTATGACAGCTCACAGATCTTTACAGGATCCTATAGGTCTATGACAGCTCCCAAATCTTAAAAGGATTCTATAGGTCTATGACAGCTCACATATCTTTACAGGATCATATAGGTCTATGACAGCTCACAGATCTCTACATGATTCTTTAGGTCTATGACAGCTGACAGATCTTTACAGGTTTCTATAGGTCTATGACAGCTGACAGATCTTTACATGATTCTATAGGTCTATGACAGCTCACAGATATGTACAGGATTCTATAGGTATATGACAGCTCAGCGATCTTTACAGGATTCTATAGGTCTATGACAACTCACAGATATTTACAGAATTCTATAGGTCTATGACTGCTCACAGATCTTTACAGGATTCTATAGGGCTATGACAGCTCACAGATCTTTACAGGATTCTACAGGTCTATGACAGCTCACAGATCTTTACAGGATCCTATAGGTGTATGACAGCTCACAGATCTTTACAGGATTGTATAGGTCTATGACAGCTCACAGATCTGTACAGGATTCTATAGGTCTATGGCAGCTCACAGATCTCTACAGGATTCTATAGGTCCATGACAGCTCACAGATGTTTACAGAATTCTATAGGTCTATGACAGCTCACAGATATGTACAGGATTCTATAGGTATATGACAGCTCAGAGATCTTTACAGGATTCTATAGGTCTATTACAGCTCACAGATCTTTACAGGATTCTATAGATCTACAGGATTGTATAGGTCTATGACAGCTCACAGATCTGTAATGGATTCTATAGGTCTATGACAGCTCACAGATATGTACAGGATTCTATAGGTATATGACAGCTCAGAGATCTTTACAGGATTCTATAGGTCTATTACAGCTCACAGATCTTTACAGGATTCTATAGGGCTATGACAGCTCACAGATCTTTACAGGATCCTATAGGTCTATGACAGCTCAGAGATCTGTACAGGATTCTATAGGTCTATGGCAGCTCACAGATCTCTACAGGATTCTATAGGTCCATGACAGCTCACAGATGTTTACAGAATTCTATAGGTCTATGACAGCTCACAGATATTTACAGAATTCTATAGGTCTATGACGGCTCACAGATCTTTACAGGATTCTATAGGTCTATGACAGTTCACAAATTTTTACATGATTCTATAGGTCTATGACAGCTCACATATCTTTACAGGATTATATAGGTCTATGACAGCTCACAGATCTTTACAGGATTCTATAGGTCTATGACAGTTCACAGATTTTTACATGATTCTATAGGTCTATGACATCTCACAGATCTTTACAGGATTCTATAGGTCTATGACAGCTCACAGATATCTACAGGATTCTATAGGTCTATGACTTACATGATCCTATAGGTCTATGACAGCTCCCAAATCTTAAGAGGATTATATAGGTCTATGACAGCTCACAGATCTTTAAAGGATTATATAGGTCTATGACAGAAAACAGATATCTACAGGATTCTATAGGTCTATGACAGCTCACAGATCTCTACATGATTTTATAGGTCTATGACAGCTCACAGATCTGTGCAGGATTCTATAGGTCTGACAGCTCACAGATCTTTACATGATCTTATAGGTCTATGACAGCTCACAGATCTCTACATGATTCTGTAGGTCTATGATAGCTCAGAGATCTTTACCAGATTATTTAGGTCTATGACAGCTCACAGATCCCTACAGGATTCTGTAGGTCTATGACAGCTCACAGATCTGTACAGGATTCTATAGGTCTATGACATCTCACAGATCTTTACAGGATTCTATAGGTCTATGACAGCTCACAGATCTTTACATGATTATATAGGTCTATGACAGCAAACAGATCTCTACAGGATCCTATAGATCTATGACAGCAAACAGATCTCTACAGGAATCTATAGGTCTATGACTGCTGACAGTTCTTTACAGGATTCTATAGGTCTATGACAGCTCACAGATCTTTACAGGATTCTATAGGTCTATGACAGCTCACTGATATCTACAGGATCCTATAAGTCTATGACAGCAAACAGATCTCTACAGGATTCTATAGGTCTATGACTGCTGACAGATCTTTACAGGATTCTATAGGTCTATGACAGTGCACAGATCCTTACAGGATTCTATAGGTCTATGACAGCTCACAGATCTCTACAGGATTCTATAGGTCTATGACAGCTCACAGATCCTTACAGGATTCTGTAGGTCTATGGCAGCTCACAGATCTCTACAGGATTCTATAGGTCTATGACAGCTCACAGATCT
>NW_018405719.1:175092-175347 GCF_002113885.1 Mizuhopecten yessoensis
TACAGGATTCTATAGGTCTATGACAGCTCACAGATCTTTACATGATTCTATAGGTCTATGACAGCTCACAGATCCTTACAGGATTCTATAGGTCTATGACAGCTCACAGATCTGTACAGGATTCTATAGGTCTATGACACCTCACAGATCTTTACAGGATTCTATAGGTCTATGACAGCTCACGGATCTTTACCAGATTACTTAGGTCTTTGACAGCTCACAGATCTCTACAGCATTCTATAGGTCTATGACAGC